>NC_091308.1:813413-928413 GCF_038502225.1 Cherax quadricarinatus
TTACAATAATTTCAAAATTTTCAATTCTTGTCTTTACTCATGAGCTTCAGTGTTTACATGTTCATAAGTATCTGCATATATGGAAATAAATGGTATAAAATACCGACACAGTGGAAAAATAAACACAGAAGCAATATAATGTGATTGTTGATTGACAACATTTCACCCACTGTGTGGGCAAAACATTGTCAATAAAGGATCACACTACAGTGAAACCCTGGGTTTCGGCTGCCCTGAGAATCGGCCACTTCGGGTTTCGACTGCTTTTTTTTCGGCCAAATTTTGTCCTGCGCTTCGGCCGTTGCCCCGGGTTTCGGCTGGCGCACCAGACCTGTCCACCTGCCCGCACAGGCATCGTGAGCCAATCTAGCATTGTTTATCCTTGAATGAACATTACCCTGCATGCTCATCCTGCCATCCAGGCAGCCATCCAGGCAGCCATCCAGGCAGCCATCCAGGCAGCCATCCAGGCAGCCATCCAGGCAGCCATCCAGCCAGCCATCCAGCCAGCCAGCCATCCAGCCAGCCAGCCAGCCAGCCAGCCAGCCATCCATCCATCCATCCATCCATCCATCCATCCATCCATCCATCCATCAACCCGTAAATGGTCCAAACATATATATGCGTTTTTTTCAACATTTGATAGTATGTAATAAAAGTAGATCTTTTTTTTTTTTACATTTGAAAACGTGTAAAAAACTTTGATCTATGTGGGGAAGCTTGCCAGGATGTATGGCAAAAACAAAGCAACTGTCACTTCTGTCCTGGTGAAGAGAAAAGAACTCAAGGAAGCTGATGTTGCAAAAGATGTTGTCATGTTATCCACTGTTTGAAAGGTGCTTTGAAGTGACCTCGGACACTCAGTTGACCCTAAGAGAGTTCTGGAGGAAGCACTTAAGTATCCTCCATTGCATAAACATTATAGGTAAGGCTTAGGAGGGAGTGATTTCCAGGACTTTGAACTCTGCTTAGAGACAATTGTGGCCACACTGTGTCGTCCAGAGGGATTTTGAAGGGTTTGAGGCTGACCCCTGACCCTGCTGACTCTCTGCCTGTTGTGGAAGGTATTGTGGCATTGGGCAAGACCATGGGATTGGAGGTGAGTGGCGAGGAAGTGGAAGAGTTGGTGGAGGACCACAGGGAAGAGCTAACCACTGACAAACTGCAAGAGCTTCAACTGGAACAGCATCAGACCACAGCTGAGGAACTTGCTTCAGAGGAGGAGGAAGAGGGAGTGCATGAGGTGCCTTCTTCAGTGATTAAGGACATGTGTGCAAAGTGGAGTGAGTTTCAAACTTTTGTTAAAAAGTATCACCCTGACCAAGCTGAAACAAGCTATATCTGCAACATGTTCAGTGACAAAACCTTGTCCCACTTCAGGGATATCTTAAAGAGATGCCAGAAACAGAGCACTCTTGATAGTTATTTTGTGTGACAGGTGTCCAGTGTCTCTCAAGCTGGTCCTAGTGGCCTTAAAAGACAAAGTAGGGAAGTAACCCCAGATAAGGACTTGTTACCTAAAGTCTTTATGGAAGGGGATTCCCCTTCCAAACAATAAGTCCTCCCTATCTTCCAGATGCCAGCAAGTCTCTTAAATAAAGGTAAGTAAATGTTATTTTAAATGTTTATTTAAATTATAATTTATCAATTGCATAATATATATGTATTTATCTGTGTTGTTTGTATGTAAAACTATATATTTTTTTTAACACATTGGCCGATTCCCACCAAGGCAGGGTGGCCCAAAAAAGAAAAACTTTCATCATCACTCACTCCATCACTGTATTGCCAGAGGGGTGCTTTACACTACAGTTATAAAACTGCAACATTAACACCCCTCCTTCAGAGTGCAGACACTGTACTTCCCATCTCCAGGACTCAAGTCCGGCCTGCCGGTTTCCCTGAATTCCTTCATAAATGTGACTGTGCTCACACTCCAGCAGCACGTCAAGTATTAAAAACCATTTATCTCCATTCACTCCTATCAAATACGCTCATGCATGCCTGCTGGAAGTCCAAGCCCCTCGCACACAAAACCTCCTTTACCCCCTCCCTCCAACCTTTCCTAGGCCGAACCCTACCCCGCCTTCCTTCCACTACAGACTGATACACTCTTGAAGTCACTCTGTTTCGCTCCATTCTCTCTACATGTCCGAACCACCTCAACAACCCTTCCTCAGCCCTCTGGACAACAGTTTTGGTAATCCCGCACCTCCTCCTAACTTCCAAAATACGAATTCTCTGCATTATATTCACACCACACATTGCCCTCAGACATGACATCTCCACTGCCTCCAGCCTTCTCCTCGCTGCAACATTCATCACCCATGCTTCACACCCATACAAGAGTGTTGGTACAACTATACTCTCATACATTCCCCTCTTTGCTTTCATGGACAAAGTTCTTTGTTGAAGATTGAGACACTTATGCAGCATATGGGAATCTGCATAAGTGTCTCAATCTTCAACTTGTCGGTTTTTCAAACCATTCATCACAAAGTTCTTTGTCTCCACAGATTCCTAAGTGCACCACTCACCCTTTTCCCCTCATCAATTCTATGATTCACCTCATCCTTCATAGACCCATCTGCTGACACATCCACTCCTAAATATCTGAATACATTCACCTCCTCCATACTCTCTCCAATCTGATATCCAATCTTTCGTCACCTAATCTTTTTTTTATCCTCATCATCTTACTCTTTCCTATATTCACTTTTAATTTTCTTTTTTACATACCCTACCAAATTCATCTACCAACCTCTGCAACTTCTCTTCAGAATCTCAGAAAAGCACAGTGTCATCAGCAAAGAGCAACTGTGACAACTCCCACTTTGTGTTTGATTCTTTATCTTTTAACTCAACACCTCTTGCCAAGACCATCACATTCACTTCTCCTACAACCCCATCTATAAATATATTGAACAACCATGGTGACATCACACATCCTTGTCTAAGGCCTATTTTTACTCCCTCTCTCCTACATACTCTAACCTGAGCCACACTATCCTCATAAAAACTCTTCACTGCTTTCAGTAACCTACCTCCTATACCATACACCTGCAACATCTGCCACATTACCCCCATATCCACCCTGTCATATGCCTTTTCCAAATCCATAAATGCCACAAAACCCTCTTTACCCTTATCTAAATACTATTCACCTATATGTTTCACCGTAAACACTTGGTCTGCACACCCCCTACCTTTCCTAAAGCCTCCTTGTTCATCTGCTATCCTACTTTCCATCTTACTCTTAATTCTTTCAATAATAACTCTACCATACACTTTACCAGGTATACTCAACAGACTTATTCCCCTATAATTTTTGCACTCTCTTTTATCCCCTTTGCCTTTATACAAAGGAACTATGCATGCTCTCTGCCAATCTGTAGGTACCTTACCCTCTTCTATACATTTATTAAATAATAGCACCAATCACTCCAAAACTATATCCCCTCCTGCTTTTAACATTTCTATCTTTATCCCATCAATCTCAGCTGCCTTACCCCCTTTCATTCTACCCACTGCCTCACGAACTTCCCCCACACTCACAACTGGCTCTTTCTCACTCCTACAAGATGTTATTCCTCCTTGCCCTATACACGAAATCACAGCTTCCCTATCTTCATTAACAATTCCTCAAAATATTCCCTCCATCTTCCCGATACCTCTTACTCTCCATTTAATAACTCTCCTCTCCTATTTTAACTGTTAGATCCATTTGTTCCCTAGGCTTCCTGAACTTATTAATCTCACTCCAAAACTTTTTATTATTTTCAACAAAATTTGTTGATAACATGTCACCCACTCTCTCATTTGTTCTCTTTTTAGATTGCTTCACCACTCTCTTAACCTTTCTTTTTCTCTTTATATGTTCTTCCCTCCTTGCATCACTTCTACTTTGTAAAAACCTCTCATATGCTAACTTTTTCTCCTTAATTTCTCTCTTTACATCATCATTCCACCAATTGCTCTTCTGCCTTCCCACACCCACTTTCCTGTAGCCACAAACTTCTGCTGAACACTCTAACACTACATTCTTAAACCTACCCCATACATCTTTGACCCCATTGCCTATGCTCTCACTAGCCCATCTATCCTCCAATAGTTGTTTATATCTTACCCTAACTGCCTCCTCTTTTAGTTTATACACCTTCACCTCTCTTACTTGATGCTTCTGTTTTCCTTGTATCCCATCTACCTTTTACTCTCAGTGTAGCTACAACTAGAATGTGGTCTGATATATCTGTGGCCCCTCTATAAACATGTACATCCTGAAGTCTACTCAACAGTCTTTTAGTTATTTAAAAAATGTACTTTTTGTGAATATTTTTGTGGGTCTGGAATGGATTAATTGTATATATGTACATTATTTCTTATGGGAAATACTTCTTCGCCTTTCAGCCGTTTCGAGTTTAGGTCTAGCTCCAGGAACGGATTATGGCCAAAACTCGGGGTTCCACTGTATACTGCTTCTATGTTTATTTTTCCACCTGCATATATGCATGGATGTGTGCATGTGAGTTTTCTGTGTAATTATCATGTATTTGTAGCTACAGGTGTAGAACTATTCTTGTGGTCTTCAGTTTCCCATAATTAATTTATGAATCATCTTCTTTCAACAAACTGGCTGTATCCTGCCAATGCAGGGTGGCCTGAAAAGAAAAACAAAAGTTTCTCTTTTTAACTCTAGTAATGTATACAGGAGAAGGGGTTACTAGCCTCTTGCTCCCAGCATTTTAGTCGCCTCTTACGACACACATGGCTTACAGAGGGAGAATTCTGTTCCACTTCCCTATGGAGATAAGAGGAAATAAACAAGAACAAGAACTAGTAAGAAAATAGAAAACTCAGATGAGTGTGTATATACAGTGAAACTCCGGGTTTCAGCCGCCCTGAGAATCGGCCGCTTTGGATTTCGACCGTTTTTATTTGGCCAAATTTTGTCTCGCGTTTTGGCCGTTGCCCCAGATTTTGGCCGGCGTACCAGACCTGTCTGCCTGGCTGTGCCTGCGCGCCTCCCCGCACAGGCGTCGTGAACCAGTCTAGCTTTGTTTATCCTTGAGTGAACATTACCCTGCGCGCTCATCCGAACATTTCACAATAAATTCATTGTGTTTAGTGCTTGTTTATGGATTGTGACTGAAATAAGCCACCATGGGCCCAAAGAAACTTCATAGTGGCAGGGAGGCAGTGGTTGAGGCAGTTGTTGAGGCAGTGGTTGAGGCAGTGGTGGAGGCAGTGGTTGAGGCAGTGGTGGAGGCAATAATAAGTTCTTCCTCTCTCCTCCCTATCTTCCAGATGCCAACAAGAGTCTTCATAAATGTGAATTTAAATGTTTATTTTGTATTGTCTTAATCATTTAATACTATGTGTAAGTTTTAAGTACTATATGTATGTTAAACTATAATTATTCTTTAAAAAATGTATTTTTTGTGAATATTTTTGTGGGTCTGGAACAGATTAATTGTATTTACATCATTTCTTATGGGAAATATTGCTTCACCTTTCGGCCATTTCGAATTTAGGCCTATCTCCTTGAATGGATTACGGTCAAAATTCGGTGTTCCACTGTATATACTTGTACGTGCATGTGTAGTGTGACTTAAGTGTAAGTAGAAGTAGCAAGACGTACCTGAAATCTTGCATGTTTATGAGACAGAAGAGACACCGGCAATACTATCATCATGTAAAACAATTACAACCACTCCCTCAACGACCGTTTTACACTCACTTGGCAGGATGGTATTACCTTCCTGGGTGGTTGCTGCCTACCAATCTACTACCTAAATAACTTATGAATCACATACAGATAATTTGAAAGCTTCTAGTAATTGTGGCACCTACTGTACCTATTCCATATACAGTATGTACTACCAGATTTGGAGGCAGGAAAAATAAAATGTTGATCTATGTTTGGAGCGCTAGCAGTACTAACGTAGACCTACATTTGGACAGCTTAAGGGTTAAATATTATTTACTTACTATAATCTTTATTCTTCAAGTAGTCTTTTATACCTTTCTCCTGTTTCCATTACATGACCTTCATCTATATCAAATTCCATCATCTGTCTTGCATTCCATTTACTCAATTTACTGCAGTCTTCTGGTGGGAATTTGCAGTCATTTAAATTTTATATTAAAGCTGTTCAGTTTCTGTGTATAGTCTGATCCCTTAGTGTATGACAAAAAATGCTTAATCATTCATATATTGCATGTATGAATCTACCCTAGTTTTGAGTAATTTTAAAATACTGTGTTGGAGTAAAACATATTTGGGCTGCAACTTAAAGAGAAAATGGTGCCAAAATGTGAAAATATTTGTGGAAATGTAGAAGCATTCAACTTAAATATCATACTGGTCCGCCATCATAAATCCAGCAATCAGACATCCGGTTCCATCAGTTATTCAGCACTAATTTCGGCTAGCATAATTTCAAATTTCCAGGGGCACCACACCAACCGCAAACTCAGTAATCCTGCACACTACAGGTCCCAGTTATGCCGGATTTGTGATGGCGGACCTGTACAGTACTATACCTACATCAGGTATTCTACCTTTCACAATACTACTATTGTACTACACTATGATACTGTGATATATACAGTAGACATCTGCAAGTTATGCGATCATAGTAAAGTTAAAGGTTTACACATTTAGAAATTCTCAATGTGGCTCTGTAGAAAAAAAGGGGGAATAGATCATTACAGCTAAAGAAAACAAGGTTTACCAAATGTTTGGGTTGAAAAATATATAAAGACAGGTGTTCCATTTATGACATTATTAGGGAAAAAAGCCTTATCATGCTTTAAAACAGTGTGTGGGGAGGGAGAATAGCTGAAATTGAGTGTATATTTAGTTCTGGATGATTTAACTAGTTAGAATTCACAGTGGACTGCATAATATAAAATTCAATGGGTAGAGTGCCTCTGCCGACCATGCTGCAACAGAAAGGTTCCTAGTTGAACTGACTTACATTGCCTCGGAGGGTGGCTATAAACCTGAACAAGTATTTAATGCTGATGAGACAGGTTTGTTCTAGATGCCATCTAGAACATACATCACCAAACAAGAGAAAATTGCTGTTGGATTCAAGCTGCAAAAGACCATTTTAGCTTGATTCTTTGTGGTAATACTTTGGGTGACTTTAACCCTTTCATTGTCGGTGCTGTAATATTACGGCTTGCAGCCAGTGTTGGTGCCGTAATATTACGCCAAAATTCTAGTGGCTTCCAATCTTGCAGAAGAAAGCTGGTAGGCCAGCATATGAGAGAATGGGTCTGAGTGGTCAGTGTACACAGTACTATAAGATAAATCCTGCAGCATGCAGTGCACAATGAGAAAAAAAAACTCTGACCGATTGGTTTAAAACACCGACTTTGCGGTGTATTTTCGTATGATATTTATGGTTGTTTTCTTGTTTCTTGGTTTCATTTGATAGAATGGAAGATATATTGCAGAAATAGAGATGATATTGAATGGTTTACGGACTAAAAGTAGCAGAAATATTAAATTTTTGCCAATGTTCAAGAGTAAACAAATCACATCACACATCCAATACATGTCAACTGGTGGGTCTAATATGCTTTCACAAATGAGCTGATATTATTTATACCATTTTTACAATACTGCAGTAGTCTGCATAACAGTAAATCTTCTATTTTTTGTGTGAATAAAAATTCAAAATGAAAAGTAAGTGTAATATAAGAGGGGCCTGGAGATGTGACTAATGAACAGAGAAAATGTTATTTTATTGCTAGGAATGTTTGTATCATTAATTCTGAACCCAATTTTGAAATTGACCTTAATTGAATTGTGTATGAAATTGGCCAAATTACCAATTTCTGATCACTTTCTTGGGTAGTTGAAATTGGTAAATGGGTGGTTTCTTGTACTCATTCGATAGAACAAATGGAGTTCTAGTGAAATAGCTATGAGTTTGGCTGACTGGAACAATGGAATTGACCGAAAATAGGGCTCAAAGTGAGCGAAATTGCTGATGCTTAAATATGCCGAAACCGCTAACTTTGCAAGAGCATAATTCCGTAAGTTTTCCATCAGATTTTGTGCTTTTGGTATCATTACCTTCGAGAAAAGATTCTCTATCATTTCATAAGAAAAAATAGTTTTATTTTTTTTAATTCTTCAACACTGAGAGCAAGTTTGTGAGCAAGGGTCTTGACAGTGAAAGGGTTAAGTGTAAGCCCATTCTTTAAAAGGTGAAGACTAAAGCATGTTACCTGTTATTTAGAAGTCCAACTCCACAGCATTAGTGACTGAGGGCTTCTTTACTGAGTGGTTCAAGCATCACTTTATACCTGAAGTGAGGATGTACTCTACCTGTTCCTGAATAATCTTGCATTCAGGGTTCTCATCCTTGATAATTTTTGTAGTCATCCTCAATTCCAGAAGGATGTTGAGCTAGGTGTCAAGATTGTCTTTCTTCTGCCAAGTATGACATCCTTGATTCAACCACTAGATCAAGAAGTTATCAGAACATTTAAGCACTAACACACATGCAGCACAGTTCAGTAACTAGTGGAACCAATTGATAAGACAGACAGTGGAGTGCTAGAGTTTTGGTGCAAATTTAACATTGCAGATGCACTCCCCTATTTGAAAAAAGTATGAGATCACGTACCAAGACCAACAATAAGTGCTGGTTGGAGAAAAATGTGGCCTAGCATGGTGATTGATTCTACAGGTTTTCCATCAGTAGAAAGTCAAGTTCAGGAAATTGTTGATCTGGCAAAGAGAGTGCCTGGTGAGGAATTTGATGATATGCAGCCAGATGACATCAGTGAACTCTTAGAAAGATGAGGAACCAACTGCAGAGGAAATGCAACAGGAATTAAATTCTGAGATGCAGAGAACAGAAGACAATGAGGATGAAGAACCTGAGCCTGAATGACCGATATTGACTCTGCAAGAGATACCTGAGTCACTTCATACCGCTTGTAAACTTGCATACTTGTTTATTGAAAAGGAATATGACTCACCCTTGCCACTCACTACAGGATGTTAGGCATCACCAACCTATTAATGTAGTTTGTTGGATTATGTATTGGTAGATAAAAGACTGTTGAGTAGACTTCAGGATGTACATGTTTATAGAGGGGCCACAGATATATCAGATCACTTTCTAGTTGTAGCTACACTGAGAGTAAAAGGTAGATGGGATACAAGGAGAATAGAAGCATCAGGGAAGAGAGAGGTGAAGGTTTATAAACTAAAAGAGGAGGCAGTTAGGGTAAGATATAAACAGCTATTGGAGGATAGATGGGCTAATGAGAGCATAGGCAATGGGGTCGAAGAGGTATGGGGTAGGTTTAAAAATGTAGTGTTAGAGTGTTCAGCAGAAGTTTGTGGTTACAGGAAAGTGGGTGCAGGAGGGAAGAGGAGCGATTGGTGGAATGATGATGTAAAGAGAGTAGTAAGGGAGAAAAAGTTAGCATATGAGAAGTTTTTACAAAGTAGAAGTGATGCAAGGAGGGAAGAGTATATGGAGAAAAAGAGAGAAGTTAAGAGAGTGGTGAAGCAATGTAAAAAGAGAGCAAATGAGAGAGTGGGTGAGATGTTATCAACAAATTTTGTTGAAAATAAGAAAAAGTTTTGGAGTGAGATTAACAAGTTAAGAAAGCCTAGAGAACAAATGGATTTGTCAGTTAAAAATAGGAGAGGAGAGTTATTAAATGGAGAGTTAGAGGTATTGGGAAGATGGAAGGAATATTTTGAGGAATTGTTAAATGTTGATGAAGATAGGGAAGCTGTGATTTCGTGTATAGGGCAAGGAGGAATAACATCTTGTAGGAGTGAGGAAGAGCCAGTTGTGAGTGTGGGGGAAGTTCGTGAGGCAGTAGGTAAAATGAAAGGGGGTAAGGCAGCCGGGATTGATGGGATAAAGATAGAAATGTTAAAAGCAGGTGGGGATATAGTTTTGGAGTGGTTGGTGCAATTATTTAATAAATGTATGGAAGAGGGTAAGGTACCTAGGGATTGGCAGAGAGCATGCATAGTTCCTTTGTATAAAGGCAAAGGGGATAAAAGAGAGTGCAAAAATTATAGGGGGATAAGTCTGTTGAGTGTACCTGGTAAAGTGTATGGTAGAGTTATAATTGAAAGAATTAAGAGTAAGACGGAGAATAGGATAGCAGATGAACAAGGAGGCTTTAGGAAAGGTAGGGGGTGTGTGGACCAGGTGTTTACAGTGAAACATATAAGTGAACAGTATTTAGATAAGGCTAAAGAGGTCTTTGTGGCATTTATGGATTTGGAAAAGGCGTATGACAGGGTGGATAGGGGGGCAATGTGGCAGATGTTGCAAGTGTATGGTGTAGGAGGTAGGTTACTGAAAGCAGTGAAGAGTTTTTACGAGGATAGTGAGGCCCAAGTTAGAGTATGTAGGAAAGAGGGAAATTTTTTCCCAGTAAAAGTAGGCCTTAGACAAGGATGTGTGATGTCACCGTGGTTGTTTAATATATTTATAGATGGGGTTGTAAGAGAAGTAAATGCGAGGGTCTTGGCAAGAGGCGTGGAGTTAAAAGATAAAGAATCACACACAAAGTGGGAGTTGTCACAGCTGCTCTTTGCTGATGACACTGTGCTCTTGGGAGATTCTGAAGAGAAGTTGCAGAGATTGGTGGATGAATTTGGTAGGGTGTGCAAAAGAAGAAAATTAAAGGTGAATACAGGAAAGAGTAAGGTTATGAGGATAACAAAAAGATTAGGTGATGAAAGATTGAATATCAGATTGGAGGGAGAGAGTATGGAGGAGGTGAACGTATTCAGATATTTGGGAGTGGACGTGTCAGCGGATGGGTCTATGAAAGATGAGGTGAATCATAGAATTGATGAGGGAAAAAGAGTGAGTGGTGCACTTAGGAGTCTGTGGAGACAAAGAACTTTGTCCTTGGAGGCAAAGAGGGGAATGTATGAGAGTATAGTTGTACCAACACCCTTGTATGGGTGTGAAGCATGGGTGATGAATGTTGCAGCGAGGAGAAGGCTGGAGGCAGTGGAGATGTCGTCTGAGGGCAGTTTGTGGTGTGAATATAATGCAGAGAATTCGTAGTTTGGAAGTTAGGAGGAGGTGCGGGATTACCAAAACTGTTGTCCAGAGGGCTGAGGAAGGGTTGTTGAGGTGGTTCGGACATGTAGAGAGAATGGAGCGAAACAGAATGACTTCAAGAGTGTATCAGTCTGTAGTGGAAGGAAGGCGGGGTAGGGGTCGGCCTAGGAAGGGTTGGAGGGAGGGGGTAAAGGAGGTTTTGTGTGCGAGGGGCTTGGACTTCCAGCAGGCATGCGTGAGCGTGTTTGATAGGAGTGAATGGAGACAAATGGTTTTTAATACTTGACGTGCTGTTGGAGTGTGAGCAAAGTAACATTTATGAAGGGATTCAGGGAAACCGGCAGGCCGGACTTGAGTCCTGGAGATGGGAAGTACAGTGCCTGCACTCTGAAGGAGGGGTGTTAATGTTGCAGTTTAAAAACTGTAGTGTAAAGCACCCTTCTGGCAAGACAGTGATGGAGTGAATGATGGTGAAAGTTTTTCTTTTTCGGGCCACCCTGCCTTGGTGGGAATCGGCCGGTGTGATAATAAAAAAAAATAAAAAATAATTATTTTAGCAACATGTACTCTTCCTTTTAACTGTCTGAACCTCAGTAGCATTCAGGTATTTCAAAGAGCATCCTCACTGACAAAATTAGGTAGAAAAAGTATTATTTTTTGAAGATGCTAGAACTGCAACCCTAGTTTCCCCATGTTTTCACTCCATAAGTCATGAAAATCATTGTTAGCGCAGTTTTCAGGAACATAACCTGCACGAATTGTGAATGTTCACTGTAGTACTTAATATAGGTTAGAATACAGTGGACTCCTGGTTCGCGATATTAATCCGTTCCTGAGAGTTCATCGTAAACCAAAATTATCGGAAAGCGGATCAATTTTCCCCATAAGAAATAACGGAAATCAAATTAATCCGTGCAAGACACCCAAAAGTATTGAAAAAAAAAATTTTACCACATGAAATATTAATTTTAATACACAAACTGAAGAAGACATGTACAGTTACATGACACTTACCTTTATTGAAGATCTGGTGATGATTGATGGGATGGGAGGAGGGGAGACTGTGGATGGTGTCAGTGTTTAGAAGGGGAATCCCCTTCCATTAGGACTTGAGGTAACAAGTCCTTTTCTGGGGTTACTTCCCTTTTTCTTTTAATGCCACTAGGACCAGCTTGAGAGTCACTGGACTTCTGTCGCACAATATATCTGCCCATAGAGGCCTGTACCTCTCGTTCCTTTATGACTTTCCTAAAGTGGTTCACAACATTGTCAGTGTAATAGTCACCAGCACGGCTTGCAATAGCTGTGTTAGGGTGATTTTCATCCATAAAGGTTTGCAGTTCAACCCACTGTGCACACATTTCCTTAAGTTTTGAAGTAGGCACAATGGATTCCACAACTGGCATAGGCTTCTCAGGGTTAGCCCCAAACCCTTCAAAATCTTTCTTAATTTCCATACTAATTCTCACCCTTTTTACCACAGGGTTGGCACTAGAAGCTTTCTTGGGGCCCATGGTGACTTATTTTGCAGAAACAAGCACGAAAAACAGTGATAATGTGGATAATATGGAATGTACCGAATGTATCCTTAGATGCGCGCACACTGGCTGGCTTGTAAACACTGGCACACACGGGGCAGTTCAGGCCACATGTGGACACGTCTCGTACGAATTGTATCGCATACCGGGTTTTTGTAACGGGAACCGAGGCAAATTTTTTGCGATATAATGCATCGGATACCGGATTTATCGGATACCGATAGCATCGCGAACCAGGGGTCCAATGTATTATGCTATGCATCAAAAACATTGATCAATGAACAGTTTAATTCCACATGGACAGAAATAAAACAGAATAGAAAGGATTTTCTTATTGTAGCCTCACTCTGAGACCCTCTTCAGCAAAAAATGTGCTAAATCCACATGGGTCATTTAGTGCTAATTCTTGGAGCAAATGCAGCACCAAGAGAAAGGTGCACTAATTATCATTTTTTGTTTCACAGCTTATGTATGATACTCTAGTAATTTCTGAATTTCTTTTAAAGAGCAAGATTACAAGGTTACAGATTTACACTACTGGTCATATGGAGACTGTTATCTAATATGTTCTGTATGTTATTCCTTGAGCTCTAACCAATAGTTATACCATGGAGATACGCAGTGTCATTACACAGAAATGTCGGAATGATGCCTACATTTATTCATCTTATGTTCTAATTTATGAAGTTACTATAAGCAGTCTTCAATCCTTAGTGTGCATTTGTACCTCTGACATATTGTCTTTATAGAGTAATCATAGCTCATAACACCTCCCCATTCTGATGGGTTTTTTCCCTGACAGTCACTCTTTACTTCCTTTCCCTGAGGTTATCTTATCCAATGGAGTATGTTCCCTGTTATTCCTCCCTGCTCTTCAGGTTTTTACCCAAGTCTCTTGTGGGATGTGATAGCAAATGCCTTCTTGCAGCAGGTGATCTAGATAACTTGTCACCATTCATATATAAAAAAGCTGCACATGAGCTGTCACCCATTATTGCAACAATGTTTAACAAATCTGTATCATCTTCAACCTTCCCATCTATACTCAAGACAGGAAGTGTCACCCCAGTCCACAGAGGAGGTGATCCAGCTGACTTGAACAACTATAGACCCATATCAAACTTGCCCTTACGTTCCAAGATACGTATTCAAAAAAATAATACACAAGCGACTTTACTTTACTTTACTAAATAAATACAATCTACACTTCCCTTTCTCTTCTATTTCACATCCATTACTTTGTCATAGAATTCCAACAGGTTGGTAAGGCAGATTTGCCATTGCTGAACCAATGCTGGATATTCTTAATGAAACGACTTCTCTCCTTCTATGTGTTTGTGTTTGTGCATATTTGTTTTTCTTTGTAGTCTCCAATTTGTGTTTGTGGAAATTAACCCTTTCAGGGTCAGCAGGCCCTCTCCTAAACTTGTTCTCAGAGTAGGAAATTTTTCGAAAAAAAAAAAAAAAATTCTTATGAAATGATATAGAATCTTTTCCCGATCATAATGACACCAAAAGTATAAAATTTGATGGAAAACTTACGGAATTATGCTCTCGCGAAGTTAGCGGTCTTGACAATGTTCACGCATCGGCGATTTCACCCACTTTGAGCCCTATTTTCGGCCAATTCCAATGTACCAGTCGACAAAAATCATAATTTTTTTGCTAGAACTCCATTTTTTCTATTGAATGAGTACAAGAAACCACCCATTTACCAATTTCAACTATCCAGGAAAGTGGTCAGAAATTGGCAATTTTGCCAATTTCACACAAATTTCAAAAGATGCCAATTTCCAAATAGGGTCCAAAATAAATAAGACAGACATTCCTGGCACTAAAATAACATTTTCTCTGTTCATTAGCCATGTCTCCAGGTCCCTCTTGTATTACTCTTGCTTTCCAATTTGAATTTTTATTCTCGCAAAAAATAGAAGATTTACTGTTATGCAGACTACTGCATTATTGTAAAAATGGTATAAATAATATTAGCACACTTGTGAAAGAATATTAGACTCACCAGTTGATGTGTATTGGATGCGTGGCATGATTTGTTTACTTTTGAACTTTGGCAAAAATCGAACATTTCTGTTACTTTGAGCTCAATTTCAAGGTACTTTTCATTGTGAAACCAATCAAAATCATCTCAATTTCTGTAATATGTCTTCCATTCTATAAAATGAGACCAGGAAAACTAGAATACAACCATAAATAGCATACAAAAATACACTGCAAAGTCGCTGTTTTAAAGCAAAAATACGGTCGGAGTTTTTTTTTTTTTTCTCATTATGCACTGTGTGCTGCAGGATTTTCTTTATACTATGCACACTGACCACATAGACCCATTCTTTCATATGTAGGCCTACCAGCTTTCTCTCGCTGGATTTCAAGGCGCTAGAATTTATGCGTACTAGTTCGGCACCAACCCTGGCGTGCAAGCTGTACTAGTACGGCACCAACACTGAAAGAGTTAAACCTCAGCTCACGTTGCCTTCTATTATACTGGTTCAACTGGCATTTCTAACTTCTTGAACCTTATCATGCCTACTATTGAGTGTGTGTTACTTGAAAACTTAAGTACTTGTAAATAAAACCTATTAAACCATTTCAGGCTCACTTGTTTGAATATACATATGTACAGTATAATACTTATATAAATTATGAATGATCCAGCAGGTTATTTCAGACATCCAGTGGAATGTTGCCACATAATATGGGATCCTGCATGCATAACATTTGACCTTTGTTCCTGAATTTTATAAACTGTATTAGGATGTGCTGTTGTGTATCATTTTGTTACAGTATATGGTACATAAAGCATGAAAGTCTGCTGGAGAATAGTATATTTAGGATTATGACAGGACAAGTTATTCTGTAGTACAGTACTGTAAGTGTTTTGCTGTGTACTTCTGTAGCACAGTATTGTACCTATTTTCTGTGTTGTATTAGTATAACATTATGTTACATTTTTTGTAAATCATTGCACATTGAATAAAACTACAGAGTTTACACTCAGAGTGCTTATATGTTGCATAATGCTGTTTTTTAATACAGATAAGCTGTAATACACTGAGTTCTCTTATATAATGCTGATGCATAACAGAAGGCTCCCAACATAAAACATTAATGTGTTCCTGAAAATTCATAAGGTTAGCATTCAGAACTGGCAACCTATTTTCCCTTACATACTCATATACATAACATATATTAGGTTAGCAATAGATGAGTTCTCAGCCTTAATATTCCTTATCTAATTTTTTTTCAGTATTGTTCTTTTTTTTTTGGTGTGGAGTTACTAATGTATTATTCAGAGGGCTGAGGAGAGGCTGTTGAGGTGGTTTGGATATTTACAGAGGATAGAGAAACATTAGATGATTAGGAGAGCATATAAATATGGGGTCATCTTTGGAAAAGTTATAGGGAGGGGGTAAAGGAGGTTTTGAGTGCTAGGGGCTGGAGCATCATCCACCAGGCTTGTGTGAGCATGTTAGATAGTAATAAGTGGTGGCAAGTGATTTTTATGATTTGACATGCTGTTGGAGTGTGAGCAGGATATCACTTATGAAAGGATTCAGGGGAAACCAGTTAACCAGACTTGAACCCTTGAGGTGGTAAGTACAGTGTCTGCACTCTGTAGAAGGGGTGGGGATGTTGCAGTTTGGAGGACCATTTAAACTGATGTTGGTGCCCTTCTGGCATGAAAGTGATTAAATGAGTGACAGTGAAAGTGTTTTCTATTTTGGTGGAAGATGGCCAGTGTTAAAAAACTACAATACAGCACAGTACATACTGTATTTCCAGGGGCAATAAGCAGCAGGTATACTGTGTTGGTAAAAGAGGGGAGGAGGGGAAAGAAAAATAATTGTGAATGGTTGGAGATAGGAATGAGGAAGAAGGGAGGGATTAAGTGGAGGAGGAAGGGAGAGAAGGAGTGGGTGTTTATACAGAGGGAGAAGGTAGTCATGAGTGTGTGTAAGGGAGGATGTAATGGGTGGTTCCATGCTTTACCCACTGAATTGTTCAGCACATGGGATCAACTAGGGGCTACCACAGCTCAACCAAATCACTTAAAAAAAAAAACTGGTGTGGTTGGGGAGTGTGGGGAGCTCCTGCTGTCCTGTACTTGACAGTGACAAGCCCAATATGCAGCTAACAGTTAGTGGTGACAACACACCCTTGAGAAAATTGTAAATATTGTATCTATAGTTCTTGAGCAATCTCTACCAAACAAATGAAAGCTCTTTTTGCATTCAAAAAGTGAACTTACACATGATATGAATGTGTTTGGTAAAAAAATAAGAAAAAATAACATTTATAATTCAGTCTTAAGTAACTTGCAAGTAGTCCCTTGTATTGGAATGAGTGAGTGTTCGTAAGTCATTAATCAGTTCCAAAATGTAAGTGTTATAAAAGTGGAACATTGTAAGTTGGAACATTGTAAATTGGGGATTTACTCTATCCTGGTATATATTAACCCTTTGACTGTTTTGGTCGTACATATACGTCTTACGAGGTACTGTGTTTGACGTATATATACTCATAAATTCTAGCAGCTTCAAATCAAGCAGGAGAAAGCTGGTAGGCCCACATGTGAGAGAATGGGCCTGTGTGGTCAGTGTGCACCATATAAAAAAAATCCTGAAGCACACAGTGCATAATGAGAAAAAAAAACTCCAACTGTTTTTTTTTTAATTAAAATGCCGACTTTGTGGACTATTTTCGTATAGTATTTATGTTTGTTTTCTTGTTTTCATGGTCTCATTTGATAGAATGGAAAACATATTATAGAAAGAGAGGTGATTTTGATTGGTTTTAATATACAAGTGTATGGTGTAGGAGGTAGGTTACTGAAAGCAGTGAAGAGTTTTTACGAGGATAGTGAGGCTCAAGTTAGAGTATGTAGGAAAGAGGGAAATTATTTCCCAGTAAAAGTAGGCCTTAGACAAGGATGTGTGATGTCACCGTGGTTGTTTAATATATTTATAGATGGGTTTGTATGAGAAGTAAATGCGAGGGTCTTGGCAAGAGGCATGGAGTTAAAAGATAAAGAATCACACATAAAGTGGGAGTTGTCACAGTTGCTCTTTGCTGATGACACTGTGCTCTTGGGAGATTCTGAAGAGAAGCTCCAGAGGTTGGTAGATGAATTTGGTAGGGTGTGCAAAAGAAGAAAATTAAAAGTGAATACAGGAAAGAGTAAGGTAATGAGGATAACAAAAAGATTAGGTGATGAAAGATTGGATATCAGATTGGAGGGAGAGAGTATGGAGGAGGTGAATGTATTCAGATATTTGGGAGTGGACGTGTCAGCGGATGGGTCTATGAAAGATGAGGTTAATCATAGAATTGATGAGGGGAAAAGGGTGAGTGGTGCACTTAGGAGTCTGTGGAGACAAAGAACTTTGTCCTTGGAGGCAAAGAGGGGAATGTATGAGAGTATAGTTTTACCAACGCTCTTATATGGGTGTGAAGCATGGGTGATGAATGTTGCAGCGAGGAGAAGGCTGGAGGCAGTGGAGATGTCATGTCTGAGGGCAATGTGTGGTGTGAATATAATGCAGAGAATTCGTAGTTTGGAAGTTAGGAGGAGGTGCGGGATTACCAAAACTGTTGTCCAGAGGGCTGAGGAAGGGTTGTTGAGGTGGTTCGGACATGTAGAGAGAATGGAGTGAAACAGAGTGACTTCAAGAGTGTATCAGTCTGTAGTGGAAGGAAGGCGGGGTAGGGGTCGGCCTAGGAAAGGTTGGAGGGAGGGGGTAAAGGTTTTGTGTGTGAGGGGCTTGGACTTCCAACAGGCATGCGTGAGCGTGTTTGATAGGAGTGAATGGAGACAAATGGTTTTTAATACTTGACGTGCTGTTGGAGTGTGAGCAAAGTAACATTTATGAATGGGTTCAGGGAAACTGGCAGGCCAGACTTGAGTCCTGGAGATGGGAAGTACAGTGCCTGCACTCTGAAGGAAGGGTGTTAATGTTGCAGTTTAAACTGTAGTGTAAAGCACCCTTCTGGCAAGACAGTGATGGAGTGAATGATGGTGAAAGTTTTTAATTTTCGGGCCACCCTGCCTTGGTGGGAATCTGCCAGTATGATAATAAAAATAAATAAAAAGAACCTGAAAATGGAGCTCGAAGTAGGGAAAATGTTTGATTTTTGCCTATGTTCAAAAGTAAACAAATAAATGTCAATAAATGTCCAACTAGTCATTCTAATATGCAGTCATGAATGGGTTGACATTATTTGTACAATTATTACAGTATTGCAGTAGTCTGCATAACAGTAAATCTTCTATTTTTTATTTGAATAAAATTCATAATAGAAAGCAAGAGGGGCCTGGAGACCTGGCTGATGAACAAAGAAAATGTTATTTTAGAGCCAGGAATGTCTGCATTGTTCATTCTGGTCCTTATTTTGAAATTGTCCTATTTTTTAATTTTCGTGACACTGGCCAAATTGCAAATTTTTTACCACATTATTGGGTAGTTGAAATCGGTAAATGGGCAGTTTCTTGTACTCAATTGATAGAAAAAATGGAGTTCTAAAGAAATAGCTATGAGTTTGGTCGATTGAACAATGGAATTACCTGAAAATAGGGTTCAAAGTGGGCAAAATCGCTGATTTGTAAATATCACTGAGGTCGCTAACTTTGTGAGAGCATAATTCCTTCAGTTTTCCATCAAATTTCATTTTTTTGGTGTCACTACAATCGGGAAAAGATTCTCTGTCGTTTCATAAGTTTTTTTTTTTTTAAATTTTGCGACACCAGGAGAAACCTCAGGATTGGCGGTTGTGACAGTCAAGGGGTTAAACATTGTGGTACAGTATCTTGGTATATACAGTGGACCCCCGGTATTCGATGGCATCGGTCTTCGATACATTTTATCACAAAAATTTTTCCTTGGTATTCGATTGAAAACCCGGTATTCGATACGATTCGTACGAGACGTGTCCACGTGTGGCCTGAACTGCCCCTTGTGTGCCAGTGTGTGCGCATCTAAGGATACATTTGGTACATTCCATATTATCCATATTATCACTGTGTTTGGTGCTTGTTTCTGCAAAATAAGTCACCATGGGCCCCAAGAAAGCTTCTAGTGCCAACCCTTCAAGAAAAAAGTCGCTAATGACTTATGAAATGAAGAAAGAGATAATTGCAGAGTACAAAAGTGGAGTGCGTGTGTCAGAGCTGGTTAGGTTGTATAATAAACCCCAATCAACCATCTCTACTATAGTGACCAGGAAAACGGCAATCAAGGAAGCTGTTCTTGCAAAAGGTGCAACTGTGATTACGAAACAGCGACCGCAAGTGTTAGAAAATGCTGAGAGATTGTTATTGGTGTGGATAAATGAAAAACAGATAGCAGGAGATAGCATCTCTCAAGCGATCATTTGTGAAAAGGCTAGGCAGTTGCATGACGATTTGGTAAAGAAATTGCTTGCAAATAGTGGTGATGTGAGTGAATTTAAGGCCAGCAAAGGTTGGTTTGAAAGATTTAAGAATCGTAGTGCCATACATAGTGTGATTAGGCATGGTGAGGCTGCCAGTTCAGACCAAAAAGCAGCTGAAAAATATGTGAAGGAATTCAAGGATTACATAAACAGTGAACACTTGAAACCTGAACAAGTGTTT
The DNA here is from genome assembly GCF_038502225.1 of Cherax quadricarinatus. Classification (NCBI taxonomy): domain Eukaryota; kingdom Metazoa; phylum Arthropoda; class Malacostraca; order Decapoda; family Parastacidae; genus Cherax; species Cherax quadricarinatus. The sequence continues at coordinate 833,648 of NC_091308.1, forward strand.
AATTGCGACGAAGCAGGCCTGTTTTGGAAGAAAATGCCAAGCAGGACCTACATTACTCAGGAGGAAAAGGCACTCCCAGGACATAAGCCTATGAAAGACAGGCTTACTCTGTTGATGTGTGCCAATGCTAGTGGTGATTGCAAAGTGAAGCCTTTATTGGTGTATCACTCTGAAACTCCCAGAGTGTTCAGGGAAAACAATGTCCTCAAGGCTAATTTGTGTGTGCTGTGGAGGGCAAACAGTAAGGCATGGGTCACTAGGGACTTTTTCTATGACTGGTTACACCATGCATTTGCCCCCACTATGAAAAATGACCTAACTGAAAAGAAATTAGACCTTAAGTGCCTCCTGGTATTAGACAATGCCCCTGGTCATCCTACAGACTTGGCAGAGCAACTTTCTAGGGACATGAGCTTCATTAAGGTGAAGTTTTTGCCTCCTAATACCACTCCTCTCCTGCAGCCCATGGACCAGCAGGTCATTTCCAACTTCAAGAAACTGTACACAAAAGCTATGTTTCAAAAGTGCTTTATAGTGACCACAGAAACTCAACTGACTCTAAAAGAGTTTTGGAAGGATCACTTTAATATCCTCAATTGTATAAACCTGATAGGTACGGCTTGGGAGGGAGTGACTAAGAGGACCTTGAACTCTGCTTGGAAAAAACTGTGGCCAGAATGTGTAGACAAAAGGGATTGTGAAGGATTTGAGGCTAACCCTGAGAATCCTATGCCAGTTGAGGAATCCATTGTGGCATTGGGGAAGTCCTTGGGGTTGGAGGTTAGTGGGGAGGATGTGGAAGAGTTGGTGGAGGAGGACAATGAAGAACTAAAACCACTGATGAGCTGCAAGATCATCTTGAACAGCAAGAGGGCAGACCTGAGGAGACTGCTTCGGAGGAGGGGATAGAGAAATTGAAGAAGTTGCCTACTTCAAAGATTAAGGAAATGTGTGCAATGTGGCTTAAAGTGCAAACCTTTTTTGATGACAATCACCCTAACACAGCTATTGCAAGCCGTGCTGGTGACTATTACACTAACAATGTTGTGAACCACTTTAGGGATGTCATAAAGGAACGGGAGGTACAGGCCACTGTGGACAGATATGTTGTGCGACAGAAATCCAGTGACTGAAGCTGGTCCTAGTGGCACTAAAAGAAGAAGGGAAGTAACCCCGGAAAAGGACTTGCTACCTCAAGTCCTAATGGAAGGGGATTCCCCTTCTAAACACTAACACCTCTCCCCTCCTCCCATCCCATCAATCATCACCAGATCTTCATTAAAGGTAAGTGTCAATTATTTTAATATTATTCTATTGCATTAAACTTAATATTCCATGTAGTAAAATTTTTTTTTTCATACTTTTGGGTCTCTTGCACGGATTAATTTGATTTCCATTATTTCTTATGAGGAAAATTGATTCGGTTTTCGATATTATCGGTATTCGATGAGCTCTCAGGAACGGATTAATATCGAATACCGGGGGTCCACTGTATTAAACATTGTGGTACCATGTTCTGATGTATATTAAACATTGTGGTACAGTATCCTGGTATATATTAAACAATGTGGTACAGTATCCTGGTATATATATTAAACATTGTGATACAGTATCCTGGTATATATTAAACATTGTGGTACAGTATCCTGGTATATACTAAACATTGTGGTACAGTATCCTGGTATATATTAATGTGGTACAGTACCCTGGTACATATTAAGCATTGTGGTACAGTATCCTGGTTTATATTAAACATTGTGGTACAGTATGTTGGTATAGTACATTAAACATTGCAGTACAATATCCTGGTATATATTAAACATTGGTACAGTATCTTGGGATATATTAAATACTGTACAGCCTCTCCTCACTTAACGACGGAGTTCCATTCCTAAGACCACGTTGGTAAACGAATTCATCACTAAGTGAGAAGCATACTATAATGATAGTCGGTTTGTGTCAACTGTCTTTGATATTGTTTTAATGACACCTTTGCACCATTTATAACATTTCTGGTATATTTTTAACCCTTTCAGGGTCCCCAGGCCCTCTCTGAGACTTGTTCTCAGGGTCCCCAGATTTAAAAAAAAAAAAAAAAAATTTCTTATGAAATGATAGACAATCTTTTCCCGATCATAATGACACCAAAAGTATGAAATTTACTGGAAAGCTTATGGAATTATGCTCTCGCGAAGTTAGCTGTCTCGACGATGTTTATGCATTGGCGATTTTGCCCACTTTGAGCCCTATTTTCGGCCAATTCCAGTGTACTAGTCAACAAAAATTATAACTATTTTGCTAGAACTTCATTTTTTCTATCGAATGAGTACAAGAAACCACCCATTTACCGATTTCAACTATCCAATAAAGTGGTCAGAATTTAGCAATTTTGCCAGTTTCACACAAATTTTAAAAGATGCTATTTTCCGAATAGGGTCCAGAATAAACAAAAAAGACATTCCTGGCACTAAAATAACTTTTCCTCTGTTCATTAGTCACGTCCCCACGCCCCTCTTACATTCTTTTGCTTTCTACTTTGAATTTTTATTCTCACAAAAAATAAAAGATTTACTGTTATGCAGACTACTGGATTAGTGTAGAAATGGTATAAATAATATCAGCGCACTTGTAGAAGAATATTAGACTCGCCAGTTGACGTGTATTGGACGCTTGGCATGATTTGTTTACTTTTGGACTTGGGTAAAAATCGAACATTTCTGCTACTTTGAGCTCAATTTCAAGGTACTTTTCATTGTAAAACCAGTCAAAATCATCTCAATTTCTGTAACATGTCTTCCATTCTATAAAATGAGACCAGGAAAACTAGAATACAACAATAAATACCATGTGAAACTACAGTACAATGTCGCTGTTTTAATCCAAAAACATGGTCAAAGTTTTTTTTTCTCATTACGCACTGTGTGCTGCAGGATTTTTTTTATACTATGCACACTGACCACATAGACCCATTCTTTCATATGTAGGCCTACCAGCTTTCTCTCACTAGATTTGAGGGCGCTAGAATTTAGGCGTACTAGTACGTCAAAAACCCTGGGGCGTATCCGTACTAGTATGGCCGAAACCCTGAAAGGGTTAACCCTTTGAGGGTCGACAGGCCCTCTCCGAAACTCGTTCTCAGGGTCGGCCAAATTTTAAAAAAAAAAAATTATTTTCTCTTATGAAAAGATAGAGAATCTTTTCCCGATCATAAAGACACCAAAAGTTTGAAATTTGATAGAAAACTTACGGAATTATGCTCTCGCAAAGTTAGCGGTCTCGGCGATGTTTACGCATCGGCGATTTTGCCCACTTTGAGCCCCATTTTCGGCTAATTTCACTGTAGTAGTCGACAAAAAACATGAATATTTCGCTAGAACTCCATTTTTTCTATCGAATGGGTGCAAGAAACCACCCATTTATGAAATTCAACTATCCAGTACAGTGGTCAGAATTTAGCAATTTTGCCAATTTCACACAAATTTCAAAAGATGCCAATTTCCGAATAGGGTCCAGAATAAACAAGAAAGACATTCCTGGCACTAAAATGACATTTCCTCTAGTCATTAGTAACGTCTCAAGGCCCCTCTTATATTCTTTTGCTTTCCACTTTGAATTTTTATTCTCACAAAAAATATAAGATTTACTGTTATGCAGACTACTGCATTAGTGTAAAAAATGGTATAAATATTATTGGTGCACTTGTGAAAGAATATTAGACTCACCAGTTGACGTGTATTGCACGCTTGGCATGATTTGTTTACTTTTGAAGTTTGGTAAAAATCGAACATTTCTGCTACTTCGAGCTCAATTTCAAGGCACCTTTCATTGTAAAACCAGTCAAAATCATCTCAATTTCTGTAATATGTCTTCCATTCTATAAAATGAGACCAAGAAAACTAGAATACGACAATAAATACCATACTAAAATACACTGCAAAGTCGCTGATTTATTCCAAAAAAATGGTCAAAGTTTTTTTTTTCTCATTATGCACTGTGTGCTGCAGGATTTTTTTTAGACTGTGCACACTGACCACATAGACCCATTCTTTCATATGAAGGCCTACCAGCTTTCTCCCACTAGATTTGAGGCCGCTAGAATTTATGCGTACTAGTACGTCAAAAACCCCTATGCGTAAGACGTACTAGTACGACCAAAACCCTCAAAGGGTTAAATGTTTATACAGTAGTGTATTGTATATTGTGATAAACAGAATAGAGAAAATCAGCTGTAGTATACATTACGTATTTACGCATGCATACCAGTCAGTGTTATAAAAGTGGAACATTGTAAGTTGAAACATCGTAAATTGGGGATCTACTCTATCCTGGTATATATTAGACATTGTGGTACAGTATCCTTGTATATATTAAACATTGTGGTACCATGTCCTGGTATATATTAAACATTGTGATATGGTATCCTGGTATATATCAAACATTGTGGTACAGTATCCTAGTTTATATTAAACGTTGTTGTACAGTATGTTGGTATAGTATATTAAACATTGTGGTACTGTATCTTGGTATATATTAAACATTGTGGTTCATTATCCTGGTTTATATTAAATGTTTTGGTACAGTATGTTGGTATAGTATATTAAACATTGTGGTACCATATCCTGCTATATATCAAACTTTGTTGTACAGTATCCTGGTATATATTATACATTGTGGTATAGTATCCTGGTATATATTAAATATTGTGGTACAGTATCCTGGTTTATATTAAACATTGTGGTATAGTATATTAAACATTGCAGTACAGTATCCTGGTATATATTAAACATTGTGGTACAGTAGCTTGAGATATATTAAACGCTGTACAGCCTCTCCTTACTTAACAACAGAGTTCCGTTCTTAAGACCACGTCAGTAAATGAATTTGTCGCTAAGTGAGGAGCATACTATAATGATGGTGGGTTTGTGTCAACTATCTTTGATATTGTTTTAATGTCATCTTTTCACCATTTATAACATTTCTGGTATATTTTTAAATGTTTATACAGTAGTGTATTGTATATTGTAATAAACAGAGTAGAGAAAATCAGCTCTAGTATACATTATTTAGGCATGTATATTGGTCAGAGAGCCCATCATAAGTCCAAGGTGGCGATAAACAAGTACGTTGCTAAGTGAGGAGAGGCTGTACTGTAGTGTTCAAAAGCACAAAATGCAAATAGAAATGTACTGATAAATAAAACTGTAAAGGCTAGATACTGTAACTTAGACAAGTTTTGCTACACTACAAATTTTCCCAAGTCATAGACTTTAGAAAGCATATACAAGCAGTCCCCTCTCTTATGAATGTGTAAGGTTCTTGAAAGAGTTAGTAAAGTGTAAGTTCATAATGAGAATATTATAGTTAGGGATTGTTACCCAATGACTTAAAGATAAAAAAAAAAATTAGAATTCAGCCATATTTTTGCTTGGAAAGAAATATATAAGCATTGAAGATGTTAGGTTATTCAGTATCCATTGGAGTTAAATTCAACTTTTGGTAGTTATCACAATTTTGCATTCCACCATCACTAAGTTTTATTTTTTCAGCCTTCATTTCCAGGGTTTCTTGGGCAACTTTTGATAGCATAATTATACATTGTAATAAAGTTGGTAGAATTACCGACAATATGTAAAGTAAAAGGACACAAGTGCAACTAATGTGACATTTATTGTGGCAACGTTTCGCTCTCCAGGAGCTTTATCAAGCCATTACAAACAATACATGGACACAGAGGGTATATAAAGGCTCAGAGTGAGGTGAATACTAGTGAGGTACCATTCCGATGTTCACTAGTGGTAGTAGTAGTAGTAGTGGTAGTGACAAAAGCAATTAATTCGTACATGAGTAAAAGGATATAAAAGCTATTACTTGGGTAACATAAAAATAGGTTGGACAAATATAAACTGGAATGAGGCAGGTTGTTTCAGTGTTCACTCTCTGTGCTTTGTGTAGTATAGTCTCTCCTGTTATACTACACAAAGCACAGAGAGTGAACACTGAAACAACCTGCCTCATTCCAGTTTATATTTGTCCAACCTATTTTTATGTTACCCAAGTAATAGCTTTTATATCCTTTTACTCATGTACGAATTAATTGCTTTTGTCACTACCACTACTACTACTACTACCACTAGTGAACATCGGAATGGTACCTCACTAGTATTCACCTCACTCTGAGCCTTTATATACCCTCTGTGTCCATGTATTGTTTGTAATGGCTTGATAAAGCTCCTGGAGAGCGAAACGTTGCCACAATAAATGTCACATTAGTTGCACTTGTGTCCTTTTACTTTACATAATTATACATTGCTGCCCCACTGCTATCAACATAATGGTTTTCAGATGATTCAGTGGGTCAGTACATACATGAATTGTCCTAATTATTTATTGTCATTTGTAAAATATCTTCCTCTTTATTTTATTACTAATATTATTTTATATAGATGTCCCTTCATACTTTCAGATTTCATTCCTAGAGGTCAAAGAAACTGTAAATAGTACAAAATTAAATTTGCATAGCAATTTTTTTTAGATTTGGTATAAGTATTAGATAATTAAAAATTTTCAAATATGAAGGTTCACAAATTTATAGGGATAATTATACTGGTCAGGGAGGTATAACATCTTTTAGGAGTGAAGAAGAGCAGGATGTGAGTGTGGGGGAGGTGCGTGAGGCATTACGTAGAATGAGAAGGGGTAAAGCAGAAGGAACTGACGGGATCATGACAGAAATGTTAAAAGCAGGGGGCAATATTGTGTTGGAGTGGTTGGTATTTTTGATTAATAAATGTATGAAAGAGGGGAAGGTACCTAGGGATTGGCAGAGAGCATGTATAGTCCCTTTATATAAACGGAAGTGGGACAAAAGAGATTGTTAAAATTATAGGGGAACAAGTTTACTGAGTATACCAGGTAAAGTGTACAGTAGGGTTATTATTGAAAGAATTAGAGGTAAGATAGAGGGTAGGATTGCAGATGAGGAAGGAGGCTTTAGAGTAGGTAGGGGATGTGTAGATCAAGTGTTTACATTGAAAAATATATGTGAACAGTATTTAGACAAAGGTAGAGAAGTTTTCATTGCATTTATGGATTTAGAAAAAGCATATGATAGAGTGGATAGGAGAGCGATGTGGCAGTTGTTGCAAGTGTATAGAATAGGTAGTAAGTTACTAAGTGCTATAAAGAATTTTTATGAGGATAGTGGGGCTCAGGTTAGGGTGTGTAGGAGAGAGGGAGATTACTTCCTGGTAAAAGTAGGTCTTAGACAGGGATGTGTAATGTCACCATGGTTGTTTAATATATTTATAGATGGGGTTGTAAAAGAAGGGTGTTGGGGAGAGGAGTGAGATGAAATTATGGGGAATCAAGTACAAAATGGGGGTTGACACAGTTACTTTTTTGCTGATGATACTGTGCTTATGGGAGATTCTAAGGAAAAGTTGCAAAGGTTAGTAGACGAGTTTGGGAGGGTGTGTAAAGGTAGAAAGTTGAAAGTGAACATAGAGAAGAGTAAGTTGATGAGGGTATCAAGTGATTTAGATAAAGAAAAATTGGATATCACATTGGAGAGAGGGAGTATGGAAGAAGTGAATGTTTTCAGATATTTCGGAGTTGACCTGTCAGCAGATGGGTTTATAAAGGATGAAGTTAACCATAGAATTGATGAAGAAAAAAAGGTGAGTGGTGTGTTGAAGTATTTGTGGAGACAAAAAATGTTATCTATGGAAGCAAAGAAGGGAATGTACGAAAGTATAGTGGTACCAGTACTTATATGGGTGTGAAGCTTGGGTTGTAAATGCTGCAGCAAGGAGGCAGCTGGAGGCAGTGAAAATGTCCTGTCTAAGGGCAATGTGTGGTGTAAATATTATACAGAGAATTCGGAGCGTGGAAATTAGGAGGAGGTGTGGGGTTACTAAAGGTATTAGTCAGAGGGCTGAAGAGGGGTTGTTGAGGTGGTTTGGTCATTTAGAGAGAATGAATCAAAGTAGAATGACTTGTAGAGCATATAAATCTGTAGGGGAAGGAAGGAGGAGTAAGGGTCGTCCTCAAAAAGGTTGGAGGGAGGGGGTAAAGGAGGTTTTGTGGGCGAGGGGCTTGGACTTCCAGCAAGCTTGTGTGAGCATGTTAGATAGGAGTAAATGGAGACGAATGGTTTTTGGGACTTGACGAGCTGTTGGAGTGTGAGTAGGGTAATATTTAGTGAAGTGATTCAGGGAAACCAGTTATTGTAGATTTAGCCGGACTTGAGTCCTGGAAATGGGAAGTACATTGCCTGCACTTTAGAGGAGGAGTCTGGGATATTGACAGTTTGGAGGGACTTCTAAACTGTTGTATCTGAGCACCTCTGCAAAGACATTGATTATGTATGAGTGAGATGAAAGTGTTGAATTATGATGAAAGTATTTTCTTTTTGGGGATTTTCTTTCTTTTTGGGTCACCCTCCCTCAGTGGAGATGGCTGACTTGTTGAAAAAAAAAAATTATACATCAAAAATATTTCCTCTTAGATGCCTCTCTATGTAATGACATTGGATTGTGATGTAAGATGTATATTATTCTGTACTCTTTACATTGCACCACTGTATGTGATTTATATACAATGCTAAATACTAGTTTATGATATAATGTACTGTTTATATTATGCTACAAAATTTGTTTGAATTTTTAACCCAGAGTGTTAATCACCCAGGATAACCCAAGGAAGTCAGTGTGTAATATTGGACTGCATCTTGTTTCCATTGGGGTCCTTTAATCTTGTCCCCTAGGATGTGACTCACAACAGTTGACTAACACTCAGGTACCGTCTTACTGCTAGGTGAACAGAGACAGCAGGTGTAGGAAACCATGCCCAACATTTCCACCCATGCCAGGATTGAACCACAGTCACCCAGTATGTGAGGTGACTCTGCTGATCTAGTTACTATATAGAGTGCTGAGCATTTTGGTTCATTATATTGCAATGAATAAGAGGGTGTCATATTAGTTGCACTACATCGTGTTGTATTATACAGTGGACCCTCCACTCATGAGTTTGATTCGTTCTGTGACCTTGCTCACATCTGGATTTGCTCGTTTGCAGAGTCAGTTTTCCTTATTTAAGTTAATTGAAATGCAATTAATTCGTTCCAGTGGAATTCTGTACAGTGGACCCCCAGATAACGTAATTAATCCGTTCCAGAGAGAGCGTCTTATACCGAATCTGACTTAATCCGAATGAATTTTCCCCATAAGAAATAATGGAAATCCATTTAATCCGTTCCAGACACCCAAAAGTATTAAACAAAATAATTTTTCTACATGAAATATACATTCCCTACACAGAAAACAATGAGACATACAGAGTAAAACATTACTAAAATGACACTTACCTTTATTGAAGACTTATTGATGATTGATGAGACAGGAGGAGGGAAGAGGATGGAGGTGGACTATTGTTTGGAAGGGGAATCCTCTTCCATCAAGACTTCAGGTACCAAGTCCTTATCTGGGGTTACTTTTCTTCTTTGTTTTTTAATGCCATTAGGACCAGCTTCAGAGTCACTGGACCCATGTTGCACAAGATATCTGTCCAGAGAGCTCTGTTTCTGGCATCTCTAAGATTTCCCTAAAATGGGACACAACATTGTCATTGTAGATGTTGCCAGCAAGGCCTGCAACAGCTGTGTCAGGGTGATGTTCATCCATAAATGCTTGCACATAAGAAAGCAGGAACACTGCACGAGGCCTGTTGGCCCATACTAGGCAGGTCCTTCACAAACCATCCCACTAACAGAATTGTATTTGCCCAACCCAATTTTCAATACTTCCCAAGCAATAAGCTTTGATAATTCTATTCACTCATGTGCAAGTCCCATTCATATCAAATCGTGTGTGTGGGGAAGTACCCTGGCTGGTGTACATAAGAAAGCAGGAACACTGCAGCAGACCTGTTGGCCTATACTACCACCCTCTATCACCATCACTACCATCACTAAATAAAGTCTTGAGGATATCTCTCCAAGAGAGAACCCACAGTAATGGATTTAAATTAGATAAGTTTAGATTTAGAAAGGATGTAGGAAAGTATTGGTTTGGAAATAGGGTAGTTGATGAGTGGAACAGTCTACCTAGTTGGGTTATTGAGGCTAGGACTTTGGGTAGTTTCAAATTTAGGTTGGATAAATACATGAGTGAGAGGGGTTGGATTTGAGTGGGAGCTGCATATGAGAGTGGATAGAGTTATCAGACCTTATTTCATGGGTGGCATTGAAAATTGGGTTGGGCAAATGTTTTGTTAGTGGGATGGATTGTAAAGGACCTGCTGAGTATGGGCCAACAGGCCTGCTGCAGTGTTCCTCCTTTCTTATGTTCTTATGTTCACCCTTTACCACCACCACTTTCGTATCTTTCTACAAACTTTTTCTTGAACTGTATAGTGTTTCTCACCCTCTTTACCAAAGGGCTGGCAATAGAAGCTTTCTTTGGTCCCATGTATTGTATGTACATGTGGAATCGTCATCACTGGCTGGTAAACAGTGGAACACTGGCTGTACATGGAGTGTCCGGGCTGCTCATGGCACGTGGACACGTTTGGGACGAATGACTTTTACCGAGTTCAGTATCGTTAACTGAGCCAATATTTTGATGCAAAAATGTTACTTAATCTGATTATTACTTAATCTGATGACGTCTTAATCCGGGGGTCAACTGTACTTCGATAATTTTCCTAATATAAACTCTATGACTTATTTATCTATGACAATTCATCTAATATGACATAATAAACAATATAGATAACATAGAAACCTAATGTATACTCTGGAATGATAAAATATGTCATTCATGTAGTGGTATCATTGGCGGACGAGAGTTTGTTTGGAGACCGGACAAAATACTCCTTGAATAATTTCACTGTCATCTATATGGCTTATTTATCCATCCAATTCATCTAATCTGACATATTAAGCAATATAAATAACATAGAAACCTCATATATACTCTAGAATGAATAAAATACGTCATTCATGTAGTGGTATCGTCGGCGGACGAGAGAGCGTCTGGAGACCGGACAAAATATTCCTTGAAGAATTTCGCTAATATCATCTATACGGCTTATTTATCTATCTAATATGACATAATAAGCAATATAAATAACAGGGTGGATAGGGGGGCAATGTGGCAGATGTTGCAGGTGTATGGTGTAGGAGGTAGGTTACTGAAAACAGTGAAGAGTTTTTACAAGGATAGTGAGGCTCAAGTTAGAGTATGTAGGAAAGAGGGAAATTATTTCCCAGTAAAAGTAGGCCTTAGACAAGGATGTGTGATGTCACTGTGGTTGTTTAATATATTTATAGATGGGGTTGTAAGAGAAGTAAATGCGAGGGTCTTGGCAAGAGGCGTGGAGTTAAAAGATAAAGAATCACACATAAAGTGGGAGTTGTCACAGTTGCTCTTTGCTGATGACACTGTGCTCTTGGGAGATTCTGAAGAGAAGCTCCAGAGGTTGGTGGATGAATTCGGTAGGGTGTGCAAAAGAAGAAAATTAAAAGTGAATACAGGAAAGAGTAAGGTAATGAGGATAACAAAAAGATTAGGTGATGAAAGATTGGATATCAGATTGGAGGGAGAGAGTATGGAGGAGGTGAATGTATTCAGATATTTGGGAGTGGACGTGTCAGCGGATGGGTCTATGAAAGATGAGGTGAATCATAGAATTGATGAGGGGAAAAGGGTGAGTGGTGCACTTAGGAGTCTGTGGAGACAAAGAACTTTGCCCTTGGAGGCAAAGAGGGGAATGTATGAGAGTATAGTTTTACCAACGCTCTTATATGGGTGTGAAGCATGGGTGATGAATGTTGCAGCGAGAAGGCTGGAGGCAGTGGAGATGTCATGTCTGAGGGCAATGTGTGGTGTGAATATAATGCAGAGAATTCGTAGTTTGGAAGTTAGGAGGAGGTGCGGGATTACCAAAACTGTTGTCCAGAGGGCTGAGGAAGGGTTGTTGAGGTGGTTCGGACATGTAGAGAGAATGGAGTGAAACAGAGTGACTTCAAGAGTGTATCAGTCTGTAGTGGAAGGAAGGCGGGGTAGGGGTCGGCCTAGGAAAGGTTGGAGGGAGGGGGGTAAAGGAGGTTTTGTGTGCGAGGGGCTTGGACTTCCAGCAGGCATGCATGAGCGTGTTTGATAGGAGTGAATGGAGACAAATGGTTTTTAATACTTGACGTGCTGTTGGAGTGTGAGCGAAGTAACATTTATGAAGGGGCTCAGGGAAACTGGCAGGCCGGACTTGAGTCCTAGAGATGGGAAGTACAGTGCCTGCACTCTGAAGGAGGGGTGTTAATGTTGCAGTTTAAAAACTGTAGTGTAAAGCACCCTTCTGGCAAGACAATGAATGATGGTGAAAGTTTTTCTTTTTTGGGCCACCCTGCCTTGGTGGGAATAGGCCAGTGTGATAATAAAAAAAAAATAATAAAATAAATAAATAACATAGAAATCTGATATATACTTTAGAATGAATAAAATATGTCATTATGTTACAGTAAAAGGACACAAGTACAACTAATGTGACATTTTTATTGTGGCAAGGTTTCGCTCTCCAGTAGCTTTGTCAAGCCATTACAAACAGTACATGGACACAGAGGATATATATAGGCTCAGAGTGAGGTGCAATACTAGTAGTAGTAGTAGTAGTAGTAGTGATATAAGTTGTAGTAGTAATAGTACAGGTCCTCCGTCACAAATCCGGCATCATTAGGACCTGTAGTGTGCCAGATTACTGAGTTTGCCGGATTACAGAGTGGTTAGGTTACAATACACTTAATAAAATTAACCAACTTGACTTACACAGTTCATTGAACATCGGCAAAAATCGAACATTTCTGCTACTTTGAGCTTAATTTCAAGGTATTTTTCATTATGAAAGCAATCAAAATCATGTCTATTTCATGTCCATTATATCAAATGAGTCCAAAAAATGAGAATACAACCATAAAACCATATGAAAATATACTGCAAAGAGGCGGCTAATGGCTGAGAAGTTAACTCCCTTATTTATCATCCATCTTTTTTATTTTTGTTGTACGTTAAGGAGCATCTTTCCATCATACATTGCCCAAGTTTCAATGAGATAGCCCAACAAACAACCGAGAAAAAAAATATTTACCAAAAATCATATATGGCAAGCCCAAGCCAGGTATTGGAAATAAGTCACTTTGTCTGACTTTTCTGGGTTATCCTAGGTTCTCTACATACATTGCTATGTATGATAATCTATGTAACTGTATTTGTGTATACCTGAATAAACTTACTTACTTCTAGTCTGTCAACTGAGTACAAGAAACCGCCCATTCACTTATTTCAACTACCCAATATAATGGTCAGAAATTGTCAATTTGGCCGATTTCACACAAATTTCAACAGATGCCAATTTCAAAATAGGATCCAAATAAACAATGCAGACATTCCTGGTACTAAAATAACATTTTCTCTGTTCATTAGTCACGGCTACAAGCCCCTCTTATATTACTCTTGCTTTTCATTTGGAATTTTTATTCACAAAAAAATAGAAGATTTACTGTTATGCATTATTGTAATAATTGTATAAATAATGTCAAGCCATTCTTGACTCTGTACTGGAATTTTGACTGGCAGGCAGACAGGTATTGGATGGTGACGTCATTTGTTTACTCTTGAGCTTCGCTAAAGAATAGAACATTTTCGCTACTGTGAGCGCAATTTCAAGGTACTTTTCGTCATGAAAGCAACCAAAATCATATCTATTTCTGTAATATATCTTTCATTCTATCAAATGAGACCAAAAAAATGAGAATATAACCATAACCATACAAAAATATGCCGCTAAGCGGCCGCTAATGGCTGAGAAGTGAACTCCGCTATTTATGGTCCGATTTCTTTCATTTTTGGTGTACGTGAAGAAGTATCTTTCCATCATACATTGCCCAAGTTTGAATAAGATAACCCAACAAATAACTGAGAAAATAATATAATAATAATAATAATAATAATAATATCTTTATTTACTACTTGTGCATGTACAAGGTATACAGGCCTAGCTGACATCAGTGACATACTTCTATATAGAAAGCCGCTTGTTATGCAGAGTATTTCAAGAAAATTACCCCTCAAGGAAGGTTCCTTGATGTTGGTGAGGGGCTCTTGATTTAGGGAATTGGATCTGTGCTCCAGTTCCCCGAATTAAGCCTGAATGCCTTCCACATCCCCCCCCCCCCAGGCGCTGTATAATCCTCCGGGTTTAGCGCTTCCCCCTTGATTATAATAATAATAATAATAATAATCAAGAAAATTAGGTCAGTGTCCCAGGATAACACCCACACTAGTCGGCTAACACCCAGGTACCCATTTACTGATGGGTAAACATAGACAACAGGTGTAAAGAAACACACCTCATGTTTCTACCCTGGCTGGGAATCGAATATTTACCAAAAATCATATATGGCTAACCCAAGCCAGGTACTAAAAATAAGCCACGTTGACTTTTTTTGGGTTATCCTAGGTTCTCTACACATATGCTGCTATGGGTGATAATCTATAGAGAGAAAATAACTTTTTTGTTTCAGGTTTATGGTGCAGTAAGAGTGTATATCACAGTTAGCCCTGTGCTACACTCTGTTTTCTCTAATGTAAGCCCCTAAGACAGGGATAGGAGAATGGCATTTGTATACCATATCCTCTTCATACCTCCGTCGAACTGCTTGGTGTTATGCCAAATATTATTCATTCTAGAGTATTTAACATGTTTTATGTTATTTATATTGTTTCTTATGTCATATTAGATCAATTGTGATAAGCAAATAAGCTGTAGTGTTGATATTAGCGTAATAATAAAGTATATTCTCCTGCTTCATGAGACTGAGTTCATGACAGCCGACAGTGGCTTCAAAGCCACCTTATCTTTAATGGATAATGTACTGTGTAGGTGCTTTACATAATGAGAAGCATTTCTTTTATTCATTGGAACCATGGCTAGGGCTAAAAGTAAGCAGGTTAAAACAATAAATGGAGAAAAAGAAATTGGAATGACTTATGCAGCAAGTAGCGCCACCAAACAGTACCAGCAGGTTGGTGTGGCGACCCTGGAAATTTGAAATTATGCTAGCCAAAATTAGTGCCGAATAACTGAAGGAACCGAATAACTGACTGCCAGATTTGTGATGGCGGACCTGTTATACAATATGGTAGAATAACTAACTTGCACATGAGTAAAAGGATATAAAAGCTATTGCTTGGGTAACATAAAAATAGGTTAAACAAATATTTCTATTGGAGGCTGGATAGAGAAGGCATGTTTCAATGTTCATTCTCTGTAATGTGCTTGTGTAGTATTAACAGGAGAGACTATGTGATGGCAGGGTTTACTGTTTTCAGGAGAATTCTTGCTAAGACTTCAGAGATGGTGAAGCTGCCTTTGTTTTGTTTAATTGTATTAGAAACAGTTATTAGTGCTGATTCAAGGAACTTACATCTGCGGAAATTAGTTTTTTTGATCACTAATTGGGCGTCCCTGAATTTCACAAAATGATTGGTGGAATTTCGGTGTTGTACACAGGTGTTCATTGAGGCGGGTATCAAGGTTTCTTGCTGTTTCACCTACATAAATCTTGTCGCAGCCTCCACAGGGTATAGTGTAAACCCCTGCATTGACTGGTTCGTGGTGCTTTGATTTTGTCCTGGTTAGATCCTTCATTGAAGTGCTGGAAGCGATGGCGACTCTGGTGTTAGCTTGTGAAAGTACTTTAGAAACCTTCAGTGCAACCTGGCTGTTGGGGAGAATTATAACTTTTGTTAGCAGTGGTGTTGGTGCGTGGAGAATTAATGATCTGAAGAGCTCTTTTCTTGCAGTCTTTGATGAAAAGGGAAGGAAAATGTAAATCAGTGAAGGTTTGGTGAATGTATGTACATTCCTCGTCAAGAAACTCAGGACTACAAATTCGGTATGCTCTTAGGAAAAATCTGTTGATGATGCCTCTTTTGGTCTTAGTATCTTGACTGGAATAGAAGTGTGTGAGATCATTTCTATTTGTAGGTTGCCGACAAACTTGAAATCTCAGGTTGTTATCTAGTTCTTTGTGAATGAGGACGTTTAGGAAAGGTAGCTTGTCATTGGACTCTTCTTCTAGTGTAAACTGGATTGCTGGTTCAGCTGTGTTGAGCCTTGCCTGAAGATTTCGTACATCAAAACGTTTGGGAGTTATTACGAGGACGTCATCCACATAACGTAACCAAGTGATGCTTGAAGGGATGATGTTGGCGAAGTGTTCAGACTCTAGGTGTTCCATGTACAAGTTGGCTAAGACGGCACTGATGGGGGACCCCATTCCTATGCCGTAGGTTTGTTTGTAGAGCCTGTTATTGAAAGAAAAACAGTTGAAATTAACACAGAGTTCAATCAAGTCAACAAAATCTCCGGGAGGTAGAGGAAGATTAAGGTCCTGATTGACTTTACGTTGTAGAACCTTGATGGCTTTTGTGGTAGGTACTTTTGTGAAGAGGGAAGTCACATCCAAACTTCTTAGTTTCTTGTTACGGATGGAGAGGTTTCAGATGCGGTTGAGGTCTCCTGGATGCTTAAGATGAGCGGGGCTGATGGTCCCCAGAAGGCAGGAAAGATGTTTGTCCACCAATCATCGCATGAAATTCAGGGACGCCCAATTAGTGATCAAAGAAGCTAATTTCCGCAGACGTAAGTGCCTTGAATCAGCACTAATCATTGTTTCTAATACAATTAAACAAAACGAAGGCAGCTTCACCATCTCTGAAGTCTTAGTAAGAATCCTCCTGAAAGCAGTAAACCCTGCCATCACATAGTCTCTCCTGTTAATAATATACAAGCACATTACAGAGAGTGAACATTGAAACATGCCTTCTCTATCCAGCCTCCAATAGAAATAACTGTCTAACCTATTTTTATGTTACCCAAGTAATAGCTTTTATATCCTTTTACTCAAATGCAAGTTAATTGTTCTACCATGTTGTATTACTATTACTATTACAACTTACATCACTACTACTACCACTAGTATTGCACCTCACTCTGAGCCTATATATACCCTCTGCGTCCATGTGCTGTTTGTAATGGCTTGACAAAGCTCCTGGAGAGCAAAACATTGCCACAATAAAAATGTCACATTAGTTGCACTTGTGTCCTTTTACTTTACATATTGTTGGTAATTCTACCGACATTATTACAATGGTCCCTCGTTTTTTGTAATTAATCCGTTCCTGGAGCCGTTACTATAAACGAAATTTACGATTTACGAATCAATTTTCCCCATAAGAAATAATGTAAATACAATTAATCCGTTCCTGACACCCAGAAGTATTAAAACAAAAAAATTTTTAACATGAAATATACATGTAGTACATAAACAATACAATGGGAAATGATGAATGAAACATTAACAGCATAACACTTACCTTTATTGGAGATTCTTCTTAGTGTATGGGAGACTGGAGGAGGAGAGAGAGTGGATTGTTTATAGTTTGGAAGGGGAATCCCCTTCCATCAACACCTCAGGTACCATTTGCTTTTCTGGGGTTGCTTCTCTTCTCTGTTTCTTAATGCCACTAGGACCACCTTGAGAGTCACTGGAGTCCTGTCTCACAAAATAACTGTGGAGAGAGCTCTGTTTCTGGCGTCTCTTTAACACTTCCCTAAAATGGCCCAAGACTTTGTCACTGTACATGTTGCCAACCTGGCTTGCAACAACCTTGTTAGGGTGATGTTTCTCCATAAAGCTTTCCATCTTACCCCACATAGTAAAAATCTCTTTAATTTCTGAAGAAGGCACCTTCTTCCTCCTCCTCTGCAGCAAGATTCTGAGCTGCGATGTGTTGCTCTTCCTGCTGAAGCTCTTGCAGCTCCTCATTGGTGAGCTCTTCATTGTGGTCTTCCACCAATTCTTCCACATCCTCCAAACTCACATCCAACCCCATGGAACTCCCCAGTGCCACAATTGATTTTACAACAGACATAGGCTCATTAGGGTCAGTCCCAAATCCTTCAAAATCCCTCTTGTCGACACAATCTGGCCACAATTTTCTCCAGGCAGAGTTCAAAGTCCTGGTAGTCACTCCCTCCCAAGCCATACTTACAAGGGTTATGCAATGGAGGATGCTGAAGTGTTCTCTCCAAAATTCCCTTAGGGTCAAGTGAGTGTCTGTGGTCACAGTCAAGCACCTGTGAAACATTGCTTTTGTGTAGAGTTTTTTAAAGTTTGCAATAACCTGCTGGTCCATGGGTTGGAGGAGAGGAGTGGTATTCGGGGGCAAGAACTTTACTGTGATGAACCCAAACTCCTCGAAAATTAGGTCATCCAAGTTTGGAGGATGAGCAGGTGCATTAGCCATTACTAACAGGCACTTGAGATCCAATTTCTTTTCCAGGAGATACTCCTTCACACTAGGGCCAAACACTTCATTGAACCACTCGACGAAAATTTCCCTCTTGACCCATGCCTTACTATTAGATTTCCAAAACACACACAATTTACTCTTCATAACATTGTTTTTCCTGAACACTCTGGGATTTTCAGAATGGTACACTAGTAATGGCTTCACTTTGAAATCCCCACAAGCAGTAACACAGAACATTAGCATCAGCCTGTCTTTCATAGGCTTGTGTCCTGGCATTGCCTTTTCCTCTTGTGTAATGAAGGTCCTCTTTGGCATTTTCTTCCAAAAGAGGCCTGTTTCGTCACAATTGAACACTTGTTCAGGTTTCAGTCCTTCAGCCTCTATGTACTCCTGGAATTCATGCACATATTTTTCAGCCGCCTTGTGGTCCGAACTGGCAGCCTCACCATGCCTTACCACACTGTGTATGCCAGTACGGTTCTTAAATCTCTCAAACCAGCCTTTGCTGGCCTTAAATTCACTCACATCACCACTTTTTGCAGGCAATTTCTTTACCAAATCTTCATGCAACTGCCTAGCCTTTTCACAAATAATCGAAGTCATAAGAGTATCTCCTGCTAATTGTTTCTCATTTATCCACACCAATAATAACTTCTCAACCTCTTTCAGTACTGGTGATCTCATTTTTGTCAGCATAGTTACTCCCTTTGCAACAACAGCATCCTTTATTTCCTTTTTCTTGGCCACTATGGAACATAAGGTTGTGTAGGGTTTCTTATACATCCTGGACAGTTCGGCCACACTTGTACCACTTTCATATTGTTCAATGATGATTTTCTTAAATTCAATCGTATTTCTCACCTTCTTTACCACAGGCTTGGCACTAGGAGCTTTCTTTGGAGCCATGGTAGCTTATTTAGTACTTGCAAGCACTAAAATAAATGGAATATTATGAAATATTTCGCTGGAGCACGTGAGGGGACCTTTGCTCAGTGGTAAGCAATGCCAGATTGGCTGCCGCCCCGGCTCACGCTGTGGGTACGCGTCCCGGACGAACTACGACTCGCAAGTCAGCCTATGAAAAGCGAGTCCATGTTTATACGAAAATACCCCTATGATTGGCGAAATTTACGATTGCCGGGTGGAGGTGGCCACAACCGCTCCCGCTTTGTTGTGGTAAACACTGCCATCTAGTGACAGCCTTTTGAAGCCGTCTATTATTATAATTATTGTAATATAGTACATTATTGTTATACATGTATTATTATTATACGTATTAATATTATCATATTACATTATTAAATTATTATACATATTATTATTATTATTATTATTATTATTATTATTATTATTATTATTATTATTTGTATTATTATTACAATATAAATAATTTGTAATTTTTATTCACTCAAAAAATAGAAGATTTACTGTTATGCAGACTACTGCATTGTTGTAATAATTGTATAAATAATGTCCGCCCATTCACAACTGCATATTGGAATAGACAGTGATGTCATTTGTTTACTCTTAACATTGCCAAAAATTAAAAAATTTCTCCTACTTTGAGCTCAATTTAAAGGTACTTTTCGTAGTGAAACCAATCAAAATCATCTATTTCTGTAATATATCTTCCATTTTATCAAATGAGTCAAAAAAAAAAAAAAAGAGAATACAGCCATAAAAACCATACGAAAATACCGCTCAGGGGTGGCTAATTGCTGAGAAGTGAACTCCATTATTTATGGTCCGATATCTTTCATTTTTGGTGTACGTTAAGAATCATCATCTTATCATGTATTGCCCAAGTTTCAATATGATAGTCCAACAAACAAATGAGATCCAATTCCCTAGATCATGAGCAAGAGCCCCTTACCAGCATCAAGGAACCTCCCTTGAGGCCCGCTCGCTTATGGAAATTTCGCTCGCGTATGGAAGCAAAAAATCAACCAATTGACTGCTTGTATTTGGAAAAACTCACAAGTGGATGTGCTCACAAGTATAGGTTCCACTGTATTATGCTATATCCTGCTTCATAGGTATTATATGTGTTGTACTATGTCTTGCTACATTGTATTATATTGTACTGTGGCCTGCTACATTGTATTATACGTATTGTACTATGTTCTGCTATATTGTACTATGTCCTACAACAGTATATAATATTGTGCTGTGTTCTGCTACATTGTATTATATTGTGCTGTGTCCTGCTACATTATATTATATTGTGCTGTGTCCTGCTACATTATATTATATTGTGGTCAGTTAATGTTTCATTCTAATATTCTGCCTTGCACGATTGTAATATGTTGTATATCAGTAGTAATACATATATATTGTAATGATTAACACTATCGAACACTAGTATATATGCAAATACGTATAGTAGGGCCCCACTTTATGGCGTTCTGCCCTTGCCATTCCGCTAATACAGCGATTTCAAATTATGACCAAAACTTGCTATACGGCTCCTGGTCTTTCTAATATGGCATGCCCCACCCAGTTTGTTTACATTCTCCGTGAGCACATCTAGCTATAATGTCTGGAGAGTTTCCAAAATTTCAAGTGTTTTAAAGTTATTGCATATTTTATATGTACTCTGATGATTATACTTATGTGTACTTGTACCTAAATATACTTACACACTGTGCTGGCATGCAAATACTGTACACATTAAAATCACTAAGAATCTCTCTACTCTTGACGGCATATTAATAATAATATGTAATCTCTTGGGCGCATTAAATGTCGTATATTACTTTAATATTGACATCTCCATTAATCTGTCTATATTATTTTCTTCAAAATTATATGGTAAACATGCTACGTAGCATATAAACATGATAAATACACCCCACAGTAGAATAAATTAACATAAATATGAGATGTGGTAGCCAGGCAACTTGTAGGGCTTGTGGTAGCCAGGCGACTTGTAGTCCAACATCAGAGAAAATGTGTACACCATAATATTACTGGGGGTAACTAGAAAATTATTCCTCTCATATGTAAGTAAGTTTATTCAGGTATACACAAATACAGTTACATAGTTTATCATACATAGCAGCATATGTGTAGAGAACCTAGGATAATTAAAAAAAGTCAGACAAAGTGACTTATTTCCATATGCCTTCACTCAGAGCATCATTTCTTCTAAAAATGGTGTTACATGAGAATGGTAATGTTTCTCTTTATTTATTCTACCGTATCAATGTGGAGACAACTTCTACACAGTGTAAAGTGTTTGTATTGTGGTATAATACAAAAAGTGTATGAACGAAAACCAGACGTGTTCACCTTGTTTGTTTACATTACATGTGGGTGGGGTGTCCTAAAGCAATGATGTCATATGGCAGTGGTGTCATATAGTATTGGTGTCACATAGCAATGATGTCATATAGCAGTGGTGTCGTGTCATATAACATTGATGTCATAAAGCAGTGATATTGTATTCCAGTGGTGTCATAAGCAATGATGTTATATTCCAGTGGTGTCATATAGCAGTGGTGTTATAAAACAATGATGTAATATGGCAGTGGTGTCATACAAGGGCATTATGTATTGCTGGATACCATTATACTCTGTAATGTTATATACTGTGGTGTATTACATATTGTATATGTGAGCTTATATATTGATGTGTTAAACAAAAAAATACTTTAAAACTAGTGGTTGGCTAATACATCGAGTATAAAAGTTGCTGATACGTACAGAGGTGAAAATAAGGCCACAACACATTACTGAAGGAGGGAAGTGACACTACTAGTCTAGCTATAATTCTAGTACTGTAACTTGTACCAGTTGCAAGTTATATTTGCTGCTTGTTACCGGTTGTATTTTTGTTCCCCATACACATTTTTAATAAAAGGAATATTACATTCTGTTAAAAATAATAACTAAAATACTAGGAATATGAAGTCAGTCCTATCACATGCATAAATACAAGCTGCACAACTGTCTGAGGTGTTGGGTCTGGCATGCTATTAGGTCTTCCATGAATAGAGACATTATGTGTTTTTAAACAGTTTTGCTACAGTGGTCTATTGCACACCATACATGTATTTACAAGTAATTTGATGAAAATTATAACTCATTAATTTGAGACTTTACATTTACTGTAGTAAAAATAATATAGAATGAA
This sequence comes from Cherax quadricarinatus, assembly GCF_038502225.1. Classification (NCBI taxonomy): domain Eukaryota; kingdom Metazoa; phylum Arthropoda; class Malacostraca; order Decapoda; family Parastacidae; genus Cherax; species Cherax quadricarinatus. Next base: position 856,154 of record NC_091308.1, read on the forward strand.
ATTAAATTGTAGAAACTATGATATTTTAAGCTAGTAATTCAACTCCCCTATGTTTGACTGTTCGGTGAATATAGGCCTAAACCTGAATTGACACCTCAAAATTGTAAAGGTTCGACTTGTATACTAGCATATGTGGTACTTCTATACTTTGATATACAGTAAGTCCTCACTTAATGTTGTTAACAGGTTCTTGGCTACTGTGACTATAAGTGAAACGACATATAGTAAAACCAATTTTACTATAAGCTAATTGATATAAACATCAGGGGGTGCACGGTTCACCTTTTGCACTCACTGTCACTTAAATTGAGGAATAAATGTTTGCAAAGCAGAAATTGTAAGGAGCACCTCCTACCACCATGCACTAAAAACAAACAATAACGAGTGCACTCTCACACACACACATTCACTCATACTAGTACAATTTACACATGCCAGTTAACCTAATGTGCACATCTTTGGGATGTGAGAGGAAACCGAAGTACTTGGAGAAAACCCAAGCAGACATGGGAAAAATGTGCAGACTCCACACAGACAATGGCCCCGGCCCAGAATCATTTTTTTTTTTATCAACATTATAACAAAACGCCGTTAAGTGAGGACTTGCTGTATTGTCTAACATACTCTACTACTTTATAATATGTAACATGCTGTATTGACTCATGAAATCATAATAACACGATTGCAAACAAATCACTGGCCTTTGAATTTTAGGATTCACTTGCCATGGGTTGAAGCCCCATGCATTCCATTCAGTACTATACTCTATAACAAGCTGTACTACTGTGAACACTTAGTATCATGCTATACTTTACACTATAACAAGCTGTACTGCTGTATGCTTAGTAACATGCTGTACTACTGCATACTATGTAACATGCTTCATCAGAGCTGCTAGTGTTTCTGATGGTGGACAAAGTGCTATGTAGAGGTACTTTTCAAAATTCTCTCCAGTGTTCCACAACCTGCAACTCATAAAACTTTACCTTTCCCTCATCTACTCATACCTCACTTATGAGATTTGTTTCTGGAGATGTCCTTCAGCAACTTACCTCAGTCCAGTTGTAGCTCAACAAAAGGCAGCTCTCAGAACAATCACAAGCTACCAATACAAACACACTATTTCCTTACTCAAATTCCTAATACCTATAGAATATGGATGAAGTTCACACATCCATTTAATTGTGTTCAAAATATTGCACTGTAATGCTGATTCTGAACTCAGGCAATTCCTAGAGAATAATAATAGAATGCTTATAGTAGACACCACACCAGAAACAAATGCAGTGGAACCTCAGTACTCGAATGTAATTCATTCCAGAAGGCTGTCTGAGTGGTAATCCGTTACAGCATCGAACAAATTCTTTGCAACCAATTTTCTTTTTGGTTGGTTGTTATCACTAATCTTTGTAGGCCCTATGATGACTTATTTATATAAAAAAATATAAGAAAATACCATAAAATGCTAAGATATGCAAAATAGTTTACAGTGAAGTTCTGGCATGTCGTGTTTGTTTGGTCGAGTGCTGAAGTTTGTTTGAGTAGGGGGATGTTTGCCTACCGAGGTTCCTCCGTACTTCTTTGATATCCCTTTTGTTTGATTGAGCATCTATAGAAATTCTCTGCAAATTAAAGAACCAAAGATGTAGAATAAGTGAACAGGTAAACTGAAAAATTGGAACAGTATTAGTTCAGAGCTAAGCGAAAACTTTCACTGAGTGCCTAGACGCTGTAGGTAAATGATTTACCTCATCACTGTAAATACCTTCTACTTTTTTGTATTGGTTTCTCCATACGAGCACTACTTCTTTATACTGTACTGAGTTTTGTTACTAAAAGTAATCAGTACATCTAGCTTTTAAGTTACTGTATTAAATGTCACATAATCTGTAAAAAAAATTGTGCCTCGAACATAATTTTTGGGCTGGAGTTTGACCCAACCCATTTTTTTTATTGTTATGTGCCATGTTTTGCTTTTAATCTACTTTCATGTATATTTATTGTTATAATTCACTAGAATTACAGTACTTTTATTCTTTGCATCTTTAATGTCTTAGTATACATATATGTACAGTGTTTATTGAGTTATATCATGTTCTGTTAGTCTTAAGTTTTAGTTTGCCTGAAATGCTCTGCATAACCACGGCTTTCCATGTGTGCTATTAAATGTTATCCAATTTTGTAAAAACTATGTGAAAATTTATTATTATTACAGTATTATTATTATTATTATTATTATTATTATTATTATTATTATTATTATTATTATTATTATTATTATTATTATTTAAGCAAATTTAGAGTAAAGAATGTGAAAAAAAATGTAGAGAGGAAGTTAGTGTAAGACACTGTGAACACCACTGGTAGGTGCTAATAGTAGATTTTCCAAGTTGGTAAAAAAATCAGTACAAAATTATTCTTCATTTTATACAAGATATGGTTTAACCTTAGATAAGACATGGTAGGTTTGATCTTCGTTAATCACTGCCTTATGTTCCTCACGTTGGTCCTTCCTATTTTGTGGGTTGTCACTTCTATGTTGTCACCCAGGTTGTCACTTCCAGGTTGTCACCCCATATTAGTTTTGCTTGTCTTTTAATGCCAAACTTTAACTTGTCTCCTCATTTTATAAGTAATAACATGGCATGTTTTAAGTCTTGCTTCCCTGCACTTACTTACATTACATCATGCACATTGATATAACAATGTCTGCCTTTTCATCTGCTAGTCTGCATGTTTTATATTGCCGTTCGACTGTTTTCCTAGTGCTAAGTATGCATTTTTTATAGCTGTTTTATTATTAAAACAAATATTTGATTGTGAAGAGGAATTATCCATAATATTTCAATAAATGTTATTTACTATACTGTGATGTTTATCAAAAGTGTCAAATATTCTGTATCTTAGAGGTAATGATGGTAGTAATTAAGGAATTCAAGTGGTGGGTGCACTGTCCTCTTACTGCACCCCATAAAATAAGGTACCACTCACAGTTATACACTTATACAAAATATTTTAAAGTAAACACCACAAATAATATCAATGGTCTGTCCCTGAAAAACATCTCTGAAAAACATCATGATTGAAATTTGAAGTGATATTACAGTTGTGTTGTTTCTACAAGGCCTACATACATCCTCCAGGGTTCCTCTCTAGGATCATATTTCTCAACTGAAAGATACACAGCATTAGATGAGGAATATTTCTATATTTTTTTATGTTCCTCCTTTCATTTGTGCTCTTTAAGAAATACTACTGACTCACCATATTTTAATATGTGATGCAGATTGATTCTGGATCAGATGTTAAAATGTGTACCTGTACTGGTAGGTACCTTTAACTGCAGTCCTAATACATACTGAACATATGTATCAATTTCATATTTCCTTTTGCAATCCGAAATGCTTATTTTTACTATATTATTATTATTATTATTATTATTATTATTATTATTATTATTATTACTATTAATCATGTTACCTGATATAAAGTTAACTTACAGCCATTTTGAACATCATTGGTACTGAAAGTATTAGCTGGTAAGTAATGAGTGACAAAGTGATTTCTTATTTCAGTATTATTAAAATGTTAATTTCTTTTCTTTAGCACACACTTGTGTCACCAAGTGGCAGTAATCGCAGTGGCAGACGCAGTGGGGATGTTACCCCTGTTGATCAACAAACACGTGACGATGTGTACCACACTTGGCATGCAGGAGCACCACATCCTGGCCTACAACCAAGAAACCGTGCACCTGACAGCAACAGGTAAACAAACTGTACAGTATACACCTGACAGTAGCAAGTAAACAAACTGTACACTATACACCTGACAGCAATACATAAATATACTGTACACTATACACCCAACAGCAATACGTAAATACACATATACTGTACACCATACACCTGACAGCAACAGATGAGCAAACTGTACACTCTACATCTGACAGCAATAAGCAAACATACTGTACACTATACACCTGACAGCAGTGGATAAACAAACTATACCCCTGACAGCAATGGATAAACAAACTGTACACTATACACCTGACAGTAACAGGTAAACCAGCTGAACACTGTACACTTGATAACAACAGGTAAACAAACTGTAAACTATACACCTGATAGCAACAGGTAAACAAACAGTATACAGTGGTACCTTGACTTATGAGTGCCCCAACTTACGAGTTTTCCGAGTTATGAGCCATTGCTTGGTCGATTTTTTGCTTTGAGTTGCGAGCCAAAAATCCGAGTTACGAGCAAGCTTCAGAAATGCAGCCACTAGTTGGCAGCGTGTCTGAAATCAATCCAACTTTGTACCCAGAGGAATGTCAGGTACTTCGTCCCATCCCACATGCTCTTCCAAGACATAACTGGAAAGATAATACTCTTACACTAATCCCAGATTGTAGTGAGGCACTTCGTCCGTTGTTTGGTTCTTGTATAAATCCAGGGAAGAGGTAACCTCCATTTCAACACTCGGGTTTTTCCAGAAACATTAAGGTGGGTGAAGTACTGATAGTGGTGGGTGGAGTAGTCATGGTGGTTAGTGGAGCAGTGATGGAGGTGGGTGGAGTAGTGATAGTGGTGGGTGGAGTAGAAATGGTGGTGGGTGGAGTAGTGATGGTGGTGGGTGGAGTAGTGAGGGTGGTGGGTGGAGTAGTGAGGGTGGTGGGTGGAGTAGTGAGGGTGGTGGGTGTAGTAGAGAAGGTGGTGGATAGAGTAGTGATAATGGTGGGTGGAGTAGATATGGTGGTGGGTGTAGTAGTGAGGGTGGTGGGTTTGGTAGAGATGGTGGTGGGTGGAATAGTGAAGGTGGGTGTAGTACACAATACAGTGGACCCCTGGTTAACGATATTATTTCATTCCAGAAGTATGTTCAGGTGCCATTACTGAACGAATTTGTTCCCATAAGGAATATTGTGAATTAGATTAGTCCATTTCAGACCCCCAAACATACACGTACAAACGCACTTACATAAATACACTTACATAATTGGTCGCATTGGGAGCTGATCGTTAAGCGGGGGTCCACTGTATTTCTTAATTATAAATACATTTGTCTTATTTAAAAACCCATAACAAAAAAATTGGGGTGGTTTTTTTTGGGGCTGGAACGGATTAATGGCATTTCAGTTAATTTCAGTGAGGAAAATTGGTTTGATATACGAGCAGAGTTACAAGCTCGGTCATGGAATGAATTAAACTCATAAGCACCACTGTACTATATATTTGACAATAACAGGTAAACAAACTGTATACTATACACTGGATAGTAACAGGTAAACTGTATACTATACACCTGACAATAACAGGTAAACAAACTGTATAATATACACCTGACAGTAACAGGTAAACAAACTATGTAATATACACCTGACAGTAACAGGTAACCACTATGTACCATATACACTCACACCTCTTGATTTTCTTGTGTTCTGCTTGCTAATTTATTTTGTGTGATTAATAATTTATGACAAGTTAGTGACTGTAGATAATATTATATTTTGCATGGTTACTATTTCAGTGCATATGATCATACATGCAATGAATGTAATAGTTATTGCTGGTGTTAAAGACAGTGACAGAGATGGCCAATGAGAGAGGCAGTGAGGCAGAGAGGCAGTAAAGATGTGTGAATGAGATATGCAGTGAGGGAAGCACTGAAGGAAAGATGCAGTGAGGGAGGCACTGAAGGAAAGGTGCATTGAGGAAGGCACTGAAGGAAAGATGCAGTGAGGGAGGCACTGAAGGAAAGATGCAGTGAGGGAGGCACTGAAGGAGAGATGCAGTGAGGGGAGGCACTGAAGGAGAGATGCAGTGAGGGGGAGGCACTGAAGGAGAGATGCAGTGAGGGAGGCACTGAAGGAGAGATGCAGTGAGGGGGAGGCACTGAAGGAGAGATGCAGTGAGGGGAGGCACTGAAGGAGAGTTGCAGTGAGGGGGAGGCACTGAAGGAGAGATGCAGTGAGGGATGCACTGAAAGAGAGGTACAGTGTGGGTGGGGGTGCACTGAGGTAGAGTTAAAACATTTATCAATAATGCAGCTAGCATGGACACTGCATTATTGCATACTCTTGCATACTGTACATCATAAAGAAGCACTTTTGTGTGGTGGGTGGTGTCATGTTCAGGTGGTATGTCATGTGGTGGAGGGTGGTGTCATATGGAGGAAGGTGGTGTCATGTGGTGGAAGATGGTGTCATGTGGTGGAGGGTGGTGTCATATGGTGGAGGGTGGTGTCATGTGGTGGAAAGTGGTCAAGTTCCTTGGAGACAGCAGGATGGTCATTGATATCAACAAGACAGTAGACAGCCTTAAACATGTATGCAAAACTTTAGCAATACTGAATGCAGGGTAATTTATATTTTAATTTTTGCATGTGGCTTAAAATATGGTAATTTAGATTTCTTTCAGTTGTTTAGTGATAATAAAATAGTATACAGCCTCTCCTCACTTAGCAGCATACTTGTTTACCAATGACTTGGACTTGCAACATGCTCTCTGACCAGTATGCATATCTAAATAATGTAATTAGAGCTGATTTCCTCTGTTCTGTTTATTACAATATACAGTACACTACTGTATGAACATTTAAAAATATACCAGAGATGTTATAAATGGTGCAGATTTGACATTATTTGTGTATCGTTCCAGTCACGGTATTGTGCCTTTTTTTTGTTATTTATTGACATTAAAATATCAAAGATGATTGACACAAACCGACTGCCATTACAGTATGCTCCTCACTTAGTGATGAATTCATTTACTGACGTGATCTTAGGAACGGAACTCTGTTGTTAAGTGAGGAGAGGCTGTATTTTGAATGTACAGGTCCACATTCCTTTATCCAAAACCATTGGGGCCAGTAATGTTTCGAATTTCAGAATTTTTCGAATTTCAGAATGAAGGTGGGGTCTAGGGCAGCACCCCATAATCAAACACTAACACTGCAGCAAAACTGTATGAGTACTCACACTAAGTGGGATAAATAAAGACAAATGCTACTACGGTTTATTTATGGAGTAATATATTGATAAATGAAATAATGGGATAATTATAGACCAGGAACATGATTCTTAAGACTATTTTCAAGACAATTGACAGACCGCTTTTTTAAAGACTTCTTCAAGTGTCATCTCTCTTATTAACATAGATTTCTGTCTAAGCAATCTCTCTTTATCTGAGTAAATTGCCATAATCTCTTGCTCACTGATAAATGCACGTTGTTCAAGGCTAGCAATTGCTTATTTGTATTTAACACCATTTCAGCAGTTTCACCATCAGTCAAGGAATGCACAACAGGTGCATCATTGTCAATGTTCAGCATTTCTTCGATGTCAGCTTCCTGTAACTCCATTAGCACACAGTCAAGATCTTCATTTTTTTGCCCTATACAGTGTTTTCTTTTTTTTGATTAGTTTTTGGTTATCACTGTCACTATAATACTTCAGTAACTTGTCTTTCTGTTTCTTTAAATCATAAAGAGTGGTAGTTCCAACACCATATTCTTCAGTAAGATGCCGCACTGACACACCACGATCAAGCTTCTGCAGTAACTCTACTTGCTGCATTATTGATAACATCAGATGCTTCCTTTTCTTTTTCTCACTATTACTGATAGGGGTTACTGCAGCTCTTTTTGACATTTTTCACAGTGAAATTAAAGAGAGTCACAAAATAAAAAGCAAAAACAAAAGACAGGTACCATCCAACTTACGACCAAGCTTAGTTCCGACCAACCAGTCGTAAGTCAAAATGGACCTAAGTCAAACCTTTAAAAATTGCCGATGTACTGGGTAGGGCATAATGTCAAACCTTTCCTATATAAACCACCTACATAGTACTGTAATGTAATGTACAATCATTATTTCATTCTTTTTACCATAATTTACTTCTATTGTTATATTTTAATTATTTATATACTGTATATAATGTATACATGGTAGTGAACTGTATTGTAAATTTTACATTGCATACAGTATCATATGATACTGAGTTCCCGCGCGCGGAGCAAAAAAAAATTTGAAAATATATGAAAACTGAGTTATTGTTACCAAAAAATAGCTGAACTTTCTGGCTACACGCTGGTATAATTATTATCCTTGTACGATGTTTCTAAAAGGAATTACAGCCATTTATAACAGGCATGGTGACAGCGCTGACGCAACATATTGCGTAAGAAGCGCTGACTCGGCTTTGTTTACGTTTTTGTTACGTTTTTCCCCGTGTTATTTTTATCGTTTTCTTATATCTTTGTCTAATATAATACAAATTCACCATCTGAGATCATTCCCGAGCGGGCGGAGCTAATATGGTCACGGCACCAATCGGGAACCCCTGGGAATAGTGCACAAAATGGCCGACACCTCCAGCCAACAAAATATTCCATACCCATGCTAATATCAATTATAAGGCTTATTTATCTATCACAATTGATCTATTATGATATAATGCAATATAATAATAGCATATAAACATAAAAAGTACACCTTAAAAAAAAATACATAGCATAATATGACGCCCCGAGGAAAAAATTTCTATCGATATTTCCCCTGAAGGTGAAGAGAGGGTCTGACCTCTCTCATCAGTGATGAGAGAAAACGGATTTACAATGGTTAACTGTAATAAACACTCGTAGGTCACGCAAAAAGTGTAAAATAAAGCGAATTTTTCGGGGAAAAAAATTATTTCCCGGGCAGCGGGGGTGCCGCGCGCTTCGGCCTATATCTTGAAAGTAAGTTATTTACCCATTTAGGGAAATTCCAGCTTTATTTATGATTGAATTGACTTGATTTTCACAACAAACATAGGAGAATGATTGCTTTACGAGGTAGCGTTCGTGTTTCCGAACTATCCAAAATATTTTTAGATTTATGTGGACAACAAGGCCGACATCTTCCAATATATCAAAAAAGTTATGAAACTTTATTTTTTTTTAGCATGAAGATAAGGTTTATTTTAGAATTCAAAACGACATTTGATGGAATTAGAGGTGTTCTATCAGCAGCAAGTGTCAAAACCACTTGTCCAAGTACACGTACCACTAAGTAGGACTCCGCTGCCAAATGTAATTTTTCGTAAATTTTGCATATTTCATTTCCTTTTTGGCTGATATGATTGAAACTTCAGCACAGGATACTCGATATAACCTTCTAATAGTACACCAAAAATGAACGTAATCGGTTCATAAAAAAAATGTCGTTAAAATGCGGACTGCATCCGCCCTTAAGTACTATTGTCGACACAGTGGAATGGGAGAATACCACTGGTAATGTCATCCTGCCAGAATGTAGTATAACCAATACCCTAAGTAAAGAGAAACAACTCTGGAACATGTGTAATATGTATCCGGCTGGCTGGCTGGCTGGCTGGCCGGGTGGGTAGTTGGCTGACTGGCTGACTGGCTGACTGAATGTGGCGCTCTCTCTCTCTCTCTCTCTCTCTCTCTCTCTCTCTCTCTCTCACAGGTACACGTAAGTGAAGTTATCATACATAGTATAAATTACCTAGGATAACCCAAAAAATCCAGACAAAGTGCTATACAGTGGAGCTGTGCTCGAGTGCCCTAAATTAATAATAATATTAATAATAATAATTATTATTATTACAATAATACATGTGTACTAATATTAATAATAATAATATTATTATTAAACTATAATATAATAATCGTGTCCACTCATTACTTACCTTAAAATATCTGTAGTCTTAATGTAGAGTGAGAGGTGAGTAAACAAGATTAAATGAATAAATGAGAGAGAAAATGAGAGTGTAGAAGGTTTGCGAGTTATGTAAACAAACTAGTTGTTGTTGTTGTTGTTACCAGCCAGGACATGAATGGTTTTTGTTCACTCTGTCAAGTTGACCAGAAAAACATCTCATATTTGTTAATTTATATGTTTATATGTTATGTAGCATGTTCATTATATAATTTTGAAAAAAAATCATAGAGGGATTAAGCAAAATGTCTATATTAACATTTTATACACATTTAATGCACCTCAGTGATTATTATTGTGTTATTATCATTATTAATATGGCGTCTTCAAGACCAATTACACTCTTAATGAGCGGCTCTGAGACAGACAAGCAGACAGACAGACACACAGGTAGACAGAAAGACAGACACACAGGTAGACAGAAAGACAGACATAGGTAGACAGGAAGACACACAGGTAGACAGACACACACAGGTAGACATAAAGACAGACACACAGGTAGACATAAAGACAGACACACAGGTAGACATAAAGACAGATACACAGGTAGACAGAAAGACAGACACACAGGTAGACAGACATATAATACAGACAGACACAGATATACAGGCAGATAGATACAGACAGGTTTATGTGAAACAGTGAAAACAAATAGAGAGTTCGAGAGTAAGAGCCTTTCTTGCCACAATCACCAGTGCAAGATTCAGACTTCATCTTAGGGGCCTTGGTGAAATTTACTGTCCAGTTAGTACAGTTAATACAGTATGATGCTGCTGATAGGGCAGGGTTACTCAAACTGATGCTGCCTGCATGACGCATTGCCGCCGAGAGTATCGTCAAGTATTGTACAGCGGTGTGCATCAGCCGGCCCAGCCCAGCTGCCAGATGCATGGTCGTAAGTCGAGTGGACGTATGTCGAGCAGGTCGTAAGTCAGATGGTAGGTGTATCAACGAACCATAGACGCATGTGTGAACATACAAGCATGGAGACACATGAGTAAATAGAATTGTAGTTGATGAGTGGAACGGTCTGCCTAGTAGGGTTATTGAAGGTAAACCCTTAGGCAGTTTCAAATTTAGGTTGGATAAATACACGAGTGAGAGGGGTTGGATTTGAGTGGGACTTGGACGTGAGTAAATGGAATTATCAAAGCTTATTCTGTTAGTGGGTTGGATTTGTGAAGGACCTGCCTAGTATGGGCCAACAGGCCTACTGCAGTGTTTCTCCTTTCTTATTATCTTATGTTCTTATGTATGTTTATTGTGTTAGTGGGTTGGATTTGTGAAGGACCTGCCTAGTATGGGCCAACAGGCCTACCGCAGTGTTCCTCCTTTCTTATGTTATTATGTACCCACGACACCAATCATACCCAGCCCCTCCCACTCATGTATTTGTCCATGGTATTGGGATGAATCCTGTTTTATGCCTCAGTGCTGGAGGCAATGATGTAGGCAAGCACAGAAGTGAGGATTTAGTTAGAAGGTACAGGACTGCAATAGACATAATTAGGAAGAAGGGGGCACACCCTGTTACATGTGGCATTTTGCTAAGAAGGGGTGTTAGAAATGAATGGTTGTCCAGAGCAATTGGTATTAATTGTTGGCTGGACAAACACTGTGGGGATAATGCAGTATCATTCATTGACAACTGGGACCACTTCTACAATAGAAATGACATGTATGCCAGGGATAGGGTTCACTTATCCAGGGCAGGTGTGGGTTTTCTTTCTAGCTCAGTTGAGGGTGTTGTTAGGACTTTAAACTAGGATTAGTTAGAGGTATGGGTTTAGAAATGGAATGTAATGAATATGGATATATTGCCTTAGGCTTTGATATTATGAATCTTAATAATAACAGTCATCGAGTAACACTGGGTAATGATAATTACAGAAGCTGTGTAGAAGCAAAGGTAAATAGGAAAAATATGCAGAAGAAAAAACATACGACTATTTTATGCTAACAGTCAAAGTGCAAGAAATAAGATTAATGAACTGCGTTTGGTAGCGTGTGCTGGGAACTTTGATATCATTGCAATAACTGAAACATGGTATGATTTAAAGAGTCGGGATATGATTGCTGAGTGTAATATTCAAGGGTTTAAGTTGTTCCGTGTGGATAGACATAATGGGAAGGGGGGAGGAGTTGCATTATATGTACGAGAAAATATAAATTGTTGCATAAAAGCAGATATAAAAATAGATGGGTTAGTAACAGAATCTGTTTGGGTAGAGTTTGTAAGTCAAGAAAAACTAATTCTAGGTGTAATATACTGACCTCCAGCCTTGGATCATGATAGAGGGAGACTTCTTTGGGATGAAATTGTTAGGGCTTCTAGACACAAAAATGTAGTGATAGTAGGGGATTTTAACTTTAGTCAAACTGACTGGACTTCTTTGACCGGTAATCTGGAGTCCAGTGACTATGGAAGTAGTTCAGGACTGTTTTCTGAAGTATTGTGTAACAGAACCTACCAGGGGTAATAATTTGCTCGACCTAGTCTTGTCAAATAAGGAAACACTCGTAAATAATCTGGAGATTGCTGGAGAGCTTGGCACAAGTGATCACAAACCAATCACTTTTAGCATTAACTGGGAATACAAGAATAATGATAATAAAGTGAAAATCCCTGATTTTCATCCTGCCAATTATAATGAACTTAGGGAACACCTGTCTAATCTTGATTGGGGTAATCTTGCTTATGATTTTATTGACGATGATCATACTTACGATTATGAAGGGATCTGTGTTTATGATTTTTTTTTTTAATAATGTACAGTGTGCTCAGAGTATATACATTCCCCAGAGAGAAATTAGGTCAAATAATAATGATCCCAAATGGGTTAACAGGAGGCTAAAGCATCTATTAGGGGACAAAATGGGAATTTATAGGTGCATCAAAAGAGGAGAGTTTAACCTTACTGACCAATATGTTCAGCTTAAACGAGAAGTAAAAGAGGGGATGAGAAAGGCTAAATGTGATTATGAAATTAGAGTTGCTAATGAATCAAAGACTAATCCAAAAGGGTTCTTTCAAGTGTATAGGATGAAGGTGAAGGAAAAAGTAGCACCTCTGAAAATTGGGAATGGACAGCTATGCATAACAAACTGGAAATGTGTTCCCTATTTAATGACTATTTTTTGTCAGTTTTTACACAGGAAGACGTAAATGACATTCCAGAAATTAAGAATTATTCAGTTCCTAATGAATTCAAATTAACCAAAATTACTGTCACGAGGCAAATGGGTATCAAACAGATAGACAAACTGAAGCAAAATAAGTTCCCAGGACCTGATGAGCTGTTTTCCAGGGTACTTAAAGAATGCAAGATGGAACTTAGTCAGCCATTAATGAGTGTGTTTAATACATCCATCCTTACTGGTGTTGTGCCAGAGATGTAGAAGATGGCTAATGTGGTTCCTATATTCAAATCTGGGGATAAGTCCATTCCTTCAAATTACCGTCCAATAAGCCTGACGTCTATAGTAGGTAGATTATTAGAATCAATTATAGCTGACATTATTAGAAGTCATCTTGAAGAGCATAATTTGATTATCGACTCTCAGCATGGGTTCACGAGAGGTTGTTCCTGCCTGACAAATTTACTGACGTTCTTCAATAGAACATTTGAGGCAGTAGACAGTGATAAAGAATATGATATTGTTTATTTGGATTTTAGTAAAGCATTTGATAGAGTACCTCACAAGAGACTCTTAAGAAAAGTGGCAGCTCATGGTATAGGAGGTAAAGTTCTAGCATGGATAGAGGCATGGCCTACCAACAAAGCAGAGAGTTTCCATTAATGGGGTCCTATCTGAATGGGGATTAGTCACAAGTGGCATTCCACAAGGTTGTTCATAATTTACATTAATGACCTTGATGAAGGAATTACAAGTGACATGTGCAAATTTGCTGATGATACAAAGATAGGCTATATGATTCATTCTGAGGAGGATACCAATGAACTCAAGGAGGATTTGGACAAATTAATGTCTTGGTCTGTAAAATGGCAGATGAATATAAGAACATAAGAAAGGAGGAACACTGCAGTAGGCTTGTTGGCCCATACTAGGCAGCTCCTTCATAAATCCACCCCACTAACCAAATAAATGCTACCTAAGCAATAAGCTTTGACAGTTCTGTTTACTTACGTGCAAATCCCACTCAAATCCAACCCCTCTGACTCATGTATTTAGCCAACCTAAAATTGGAGCTACTCAAGGTCCTAGCTTCAATAACCCTACTAGGCAGACTGTTCCACTCATCAACTACCCTATTTCCAAACCAATACTTTCCTATAACCTTTCTAAATCTGAACTTATCTAATTTGAATCCATTATTGCGGGTTCTCTCTTGGAGAGATATTGTCAAGACCTTATTTATATCCCCTTTATTAATACCCATCTTCCACTTGTACACTTTGATCATGTCTCCCCTCATTCTCTGTCTAACAAGTGAATGTAATTTAAGGGACTTCAATTTTTCTTCATAAGGAAGATTTCTAATGCTATGAATTAATTTTGTCATTTTTCGTTGAGTATTTTCTAATGAATTGATGTCCATTCTGTAATATGGAGACCAGAACTGAGCTGCATAATCTAGGTGAGGCCTCACTAATGATGTATAAAGCTGTAGTATAACTTCTGGACTTTTGTTGCTTATACAGTGGACCCTCAGTTAACGATATTAATCCGTTCCAGAGAGCTTGCCCTTAACAGATTTTATCGTTATCCGAATTAATTTTCCCCATAAGAAATAATGGAAATCCAATTAATCTGTTTCAGACACCCAAAAGTATTAAAAAAATAATTTTTTTTACATGAAATATGCATTTCCCTACACAGAAAACAATGAGACATGCAGAATAAATACGTAAATAAATACTAAAATGACACTTACCTTTATTGAAGAGTATTGTTGAGTGATGAGACACTGTTTTTCTTGAACACTCTGGGATTTTCAGAGTGATACACCAGTAAGGCTTCACTTTACAATCCCCACTAGCATTACAACAAAACATGAGAGTTAGCCTGTCTTTCATAGGCTTGTGTCCTGGGAGTGCCTTTTCCTCCTGAGTAATGTAGGTCCTGTTTGGCATTTTCTTCCAGAACAGGCCTCTTCAAGGGGGGCTCCTTGGCGTGGTGAAGAGGCTCTTGGTCTGAGGAATTAGCCCTGTCGGTCTTCTTCCTCAGACCGAACCTAATTACCCCCCATTCTCCCCTCCCCTATCCCATCCTCCCCATCCTCCCCTTTTTCCATTCCTCCTCCTCCTCCTCACCCCTCCCTTTTGCCCTTCCTCTTTTTAGCCTTCGTGATTTCTCCCACAGGCGCGCTAGTTCCTAGGTAGGGGAAAGGACACCGGGGTCGATCCCATTCCGTTGAGGTTTCTTGGCGGTGGCGTAGTTTGCCGTGGAATCTGGATTGCCTAGGGATGTCCCGATCCCTCTCCGGTATCCCGGAGTAGCTTTGGGTGTCTTTTGGGCGACGGGTGTATCTCTGGAAGCCACCTTTCGGATTCCGGGGGTGGTGGCTGAAGGAGGTATGCTTTGTGGCGGATATCCGGCCGCCCTCTCTTTTGTCCACCGAGGTAGCTCGGCAGATGTGAGGTTGCTATCCCGGATTGCTGGTTTACTGGCATGGAGGGTAGGGTATGGCACGGGTTCCATGCTGCATCTGCGCTACTAGCGGTGTCGAGTCCTCTTGGGCGCGGAGGGAGATTTCCGGCCCTTTCATTCCTCCTGGGAACTATTCCTCCCCGCTCCCCCCTTTTTTTATTCTTTTTTTTGTTTTTATTTTCTTTTCTTCTTTCTTTTTTTTTCTTAAAAACAAAAAGCAAAGGAGTAACCTAACCATGGCAGCCCTAGTCCATGAAACCACTACCCCCGGGCCCCTTCTTGATACCGCACCCCATTCTGACCCTGCCTTGTGTTTAGACCACTCTTCGGACACTCCTGATGCCCCTGTACCTCTTGCTGGTGCTGTTTCCTCACCCGCTTCAGGTCCCGGGGCTTCGACTGACTCCTTCGATTTGTCTGAACTCCGCTCTCCTTTGACTATGCTTCCGGCTTCTCCCTCTACGGTACGGCAATTTTCGAATCGCCCACCCATTTCATGCCGGACCAACTCCGGTCCTACTCCTAAACGCCAACGTCAATCTCCTGATGATGCTCCGTCGTTACCTTCCCATTCTACTCGGAAACGACCGACACGTCAAGCACTCCCTCTCCACGCTCAGTTTCGAACCACACAATGGACTAAATTCTTTACTTTAAGACCAACTTCTTCTTCTGCCTACCTTTCTGACCATAGTATTGCCAAAGCGCTCCTGCGTCATGTTGGCAGAGATATTTCATTTCACGCTCTCAAGAGCGGTACGCGCATCGTCACTGTCCAGAATGCTACCCAAGCTCATGATCTTTCTCTCCTTTCGAATATCGATACTACTCCTATCACTATTGAAAAACATCTTTCTCTCAATTCTTGTAGTGGTACTGTCATTCTGCCCCATACCATAGTCCAACAGAATTTCCAGTCATGTGGCAATGACATTTTTGAACAGCTGGAACTCCAGGATCTCCCAATCCTCAAAGTAGACACTTATGTCCTTCCTGCCCGGGGGCGGAGACGTTACCCTTGCAATGTGGCTCGTTTAACTTTTGACAGCCGAGAACTCCCGTCCTCTGTATATGTCGCGGGACATCGGTTACAAGTTCGAAAGGTGATACCTACACCGCAACAATGTAGAAATTGCTGGCGTTTTGGTCACCCAGCGAAATATTGCAGATCTATGGCCGAATGCCCAGTCTGTGGTGCCGACGACCATTCTAATACATCTTGCAGTCAACCTCCATCTTGCCTTAATTGTAATGAAGCTCACCCTTCGTACTCCCGCCGTTGCCAGGTCTACTTAAATGAACGTGAAATCCGTTGCCTCAAAGAGGCAGAAGGTCTCCCTTATGCTATGGCAGTTACTCATCTCCGCCTCCAAGGGAGACTACCCCGTGTTTCTTATTCTCGTGTTTCCAAACGTCCCCCCACTTCTGGGGTCCCATCTTCTGCAGCCTCCTCTGTTGTTACCCCTCCCATAGCCACTACGGCATCTAATCCTTTTGCTGTCCTTGGCTCTGACGTCCCGACTACAACTCAGTCTGTTCTCACATCTTCGCGTCCTTCCTCACAAGCCCCAGTATCGACAAGACCTCGTACGACACCTAATACCAATCGCCCCTCTACTCAGAAGTCCAAAAAATCCACATTGCTCAAATCTTCTTTGCCCCTTCCTTCCCTTCTTCCGCCTCCACACTTTACCTTTCCAGTCTCTGTACCTAGTTCTTCCCCTCTCTCTGGCTCTATTACAAGTGTGGAGATTCACCCTCCTCCTCGTACTATGCCTTCCACCCCCGTCCCCTCCCAAGTTTCTCCCTCTTCTGTCACCTCCCAGGTTTCTGCCTCTTCTGTCCCCCCCCACACTTCATCTCCAGTCCCTTACACTTTTCCCTCCCCCTCTACTTTGGTACAGTCCATTACTGTCCCAATCTTTACTCACCCTCCTCCTCCTATCTCCAATATGGTCTCCCATACATCTTTGAATTCAGAAACACTTGAAGCCATTTCAGAATATATTGCAGAGACTAAACCTTCAATGGACACTGATTCACTTCCTGTTCCTTCTCTTCCCTCTCCTCCATCTTCACAACCCCATTCTTCGCAACGCTCCGTTCCTTCGCTACTTGAACATCTTCCAATGCCACCACACGTTGACTTTTCTAACCCCTCTAGTCCGTAGGTGCCTTTACCTACAGATTCCTGATATTTTCTTCATAGCCAATCATGGCCTATTTACAGTGGAATATCCGCGGCCTCAGGGGTAATCGGGGTGAGCTTCAGATGTTGCTTTCCAGGTTTTCCCCTGTTGGTGCTTGCTTACAAGAACCAAAATTAAACTCGGCTGTTTTCCAACCTATCTCAGGCTATAATTTATTGTATTCTTCGGATCCTTTCTCAGATGGGACCTTTAATGAAAGTGCCCTTCTTCTACGCAATGATATTCCGTACTGTCAACTATTTGTCCATACATCGCTGCATTACACTGCAGCCCGTATCCACTTGAATAAGTGGTTTACAATATGTTCTTTATATCTCTCTCCTTCTCGAGCATTTTCTATCCCAGACTTTGCCTTTCTTGTTTCATCCTTACCACCACCACTTCTGTTACTTGGTGATTTTAATGCCCACCATTTCCTCTGGGGGGGGTCTCATTGTGACTCACGTGGCATTCAGTTGGAGGCTTTTCTTGCCTCTCACCCCCTCCATGTTTTAAATACGGGTACTCCCACCCATTTTGATCCTCGTACTCATACTCTCTCTTGCATCGATCTATCAGTCTGCTCTTCCTCCACTGCACTAGACTTCACCTGGTCTGTTCTACCAGACTTACATGACAGCGATCATTTTCCGATCATTCTTACTTCTCCTTCCTATTCGCCACCTTTCCGTAGCCCTCGCTGGCAGTTTGATCGGGCAAATTGGGATCTTTACTCACACCTCACTGCTTTTAGTGAGGTTCCTTCTTCATCCTCCATTGATGAGCTCCTACACATCTTCTCGACGTCAGTTTATACCGCAGCTTCTCATTCTATACCCCAAACCTCAGGCAGGCATTCTCAGAAGTGCGTGCCTTGGTGGTCTCCCGCTTGTGCTCGTGCAGTACGTTTGAAGCGTGCTGCATGGGGCAGGTACCGGTACAATAGAACTGCTGAGAGACTTCTTGATTTTAAGCAGAAGCGTGCGATCGCTCGCCGTGTCATCCGTGAAGCTAAACGCACTTGTTGGCGAGACTATGTTTCCACCATCACCTCTGCTTCTTCTATGAGTGCAGTCTGGAAGAAAGTGAGGAAATTGAGTGGTAAATACTCTCCTGACCCAGCTCCTGTTCTACGGGTCGCTGGTGTTGATGTAGCAAACCCTCTCGACGTTGCCATTGAACTTGGCACACATCTGGTCCGTATTTCCCGAGGGCTCCATCTATGCCCCTCGTTTCTTTCCTCAAAGTCTGCCAGAGAGTTAGTGCCCTTGGACTTTTCTTCTCTCAGAGAAGAACAGTATAATGTGCCTTTTACACTTCAAGAACTGGAGGCAACGCTCTCAGCTTGCCGATCATCGGCAGCTGGGCCTGACGACATTCATATTCGTATGTTACAACATTTACATCGGTCAGCCCTTGTAGTCCTCTTACACCTCTTCAATCTTATTTGGGCACAAGGAGTTCTTCCCCAGCTGTGGAAATCTGCCATTGTTCTTCCTTTCCGCAAACCGGGTACTACTGGACATGATGCCTCCCACTATCGCCCCATCGCTCTTACTAGTGCAGTTTGCAAAGTGATGGAACGTCTCGTAAATCGACGTTTAATGTGGTATTTAGAGACACACAACAGTCTCTCCGCTAGTCAATATGGCTTTCGTAAGGGTCGTTCTACCATAGACCCCTTACTTCGCTTGGATACGTATGTTCGTAATGCCTTTGCGAATAATCACTCAGTTATTGCCATATTTTTTGACCTTGAGAAGGCATATGACACAAATTGGAGGTATAATATTTTGGCCCAGGCCCATTCCTTAGGCCTCCGAGGCAATCTACCATCCTTCCTTAAGAACTTTTTAACTGACAGACATTTCCGTGTTCGAGTCAATAATGTTCTTTCCCCGGACTTCGTCCAAGCTGAAGGTGTCCCTCAGGGATGTGTTCTAAGCACAACACTTTTTCTCCTTGCTATAAATGATTTGGCCTCTGTTCTTCCACCCAATGTTTGGTCATCACTCTATGTTGATGACTTCGCTATTGCTTGTGCAGGCGCTGACTGTCATCTTATTGCAGTTTCTCTCCAGCATGCGGTCGACCGTGTTTCCACTTGGGCCACCACGCATGGGTTTAAATTTTCAAGTACCAAAACTCACCAAATTACTTTCACTAGACGCTCTGTTATCTCCGATCATCCTTTGTACCTCTATGGCTCCCGTATCCCCGAACGTGATACAGTCAGGTTTCTAGGCCTTCTCTTTGACCGTCGGTTATCCTGGAAACCTCACATAACCTCTCTGAAGGCAATTTGTCACAGCCGGCTAAACCTTCTTAAAACCCTTGCTCATCTTTCCTGGGGAGCTGATCGTCGAACTCTGCTTCGCCTACATTCAGCCCTCGTTTTATCGAAACTCGATTATGGTGACCAGATTTATTCCGCGGCCTCTCCTGCTACTCTCTCTAGCCTTAACTCTATCCATCACCAAGGTTTACGTTTGTGCCTTGGTGCTTTTCGCTCTTCCCCTGTTGAGAGCCTCTATGCAGAAGCGAATGTTCCATCCTTGTCTGATCGCCGTGATGCCCATTGCCTTCGCTACTATGTACGCTCTCACGATCTACACAATCCTTCCATTTATAGAATCGTCACCGATATTAGTAGACATTCTTTATTCGTTCGCCGCCCCTGTTTGCTCCGTCCCTTTTCTCTTCGCCTACATTCACTCTTGTCTTCCCTTCAGTTACCACCTTTATATGTTCATGTAGCATCTCACTTTTCCCTACCCCCCTGGGAAGTTCCAGCTGTTCGGGTCTGTTCTTTCTCACTCCCTTGCTCGAAAGCTCAACTGCCTACGGTGGCTTCCCGCTCTCTTTTTCTTGATCACTTCCATTCCCATTCTCATGCCACTGCTGTGTACACAGATGGCTCTAAGTCTTCAGACGGCGTCGGATTCGCAGCAGTGTTTCCGGACAGCGTCGTGCGGGGACATTTACTATCTTCAGCTAGCATTTTTACTGCTGAACTGTATGCCATTCTTGCAGCACTTATTCGTATCGCATCTATGCCTATGTCATCATTTGTAGTAGTCTCAGACTCCCTTAGTGCTCTACAGGCTATACGAAAATTTGATACATCTCATCCCCTAGTTCTCCGTATCCAACTTTGGCTACGCCGTATCTCTACCAAACATAAAGATATTGTTTTTTGTTGGGTCCCTGGTCATGTCGACATACAGGGCAATGAACAGGCAGACACTGCTGCGCGGTCAGCAGTACATGACCTACCAATTTCCTATCGAGGTGTCCCATTTCTTGACTATTTTGCTACAATAGCTACCCACCTTCGCACCCGTTGGCAACAACGTTGGTCAACTCTGCTCGGTAACAAACTTCATTCTATTAAACCGAGCATAGGTTACTGGCCGTCTTCTTGTCATCAGTGCCGAGGTTGGGAGACCACTCTCTCCCGCCTTCGCATTGGCCACACTCGTCTTACTCATGGGTATCTCATGGAAAGGCACCCTGCTCCTCTCTGTGAGCAGTGTCAAGTTCCAGTATCGATTAGCCACATTCTGTTAGACTGCCCTCTCTATCAACGAGCACGCAGAATTTACCTCCAACGTCGTCTTCGTTCTACTACTCTCTCTTTACCTTCCCTTCTTGCTGATGGACCCTCCTTTAATCCTGACTCTCTCATTGACTTCTTGACAACGACTGATTTACTCCACAAACTCTGATGATACTTTTCGCACTCCCCTCAGCCCTTTCTAGTTCAGTCTCTTGCTGCCCTTTACCCTTTCACCATCCACTGCCCCGCTGTTATCCGTAACCTATTACTCATTCATCTCCCTTTTGCCACCTGATGCCCTCGCTTCCTTCCTGCCCTGCAGCGCTGTATAGTCCTTGTGGCTTAGCGCTTCTTTTTGATTATAATAATAATAATTCCAGAACAGGCCTGTTTTGTCATAATTGAACACTTGTTGGGGTTGGAATTTTTCAGCTTTGCCATGCCTTATCACACTGTGTATGCCAGTATGATTCTTAAATCTCTCAAACCAACCTTTGCTGGCCTTAAATTCACCAATATGAGCACTAGTTCCAGACATTTTTTCCTGTTCACCTGGGTGTTAGTTGACTGGTGTGGGTTGCATCCTGGGGGACAAGATTAAGGACACCAGTAGAAATAAGTTAGACAGTCCTAGATGATGCACTGACTTTCTTGGGTTATCCTGGGTGGCTAACCCCCTGGGGTTAATTGTTTTTTGGATAATTGTTTCTTGTTAAGCCACACCAACAACAGTCTCTCCACATCTTTGAGTAGTAGTATTTGCGATCTCTGTTTTGTAAGTATATTTGCACCATTCGCAACAACAGCGTCCTTGATTGCCTTTTCCTTGGCCAAGATAGTAGTGATGGTTGAATGGGGTTTGTTAGATAACCTGGCCAACTCGGAAACACACACTCCACTTTCATATTTTTCAATGATTTCTTTCTTCAGTTCAATAGTATTTCTTACTCTCTTTACCACAGGGCTGGCACTAGAAGCTTTCTTTGGGCCCAAGGTGGCTTATTTAGCAGTTACAAACACTAAAAACAATGGAATAATACAAAATGTATCGCATATATGCGTGGAGTTGTCTGCACTGGCTTTGTAAACAATTGCACACTGGCCACACTGGAGTTGCCGGGCAGGCTGAGTGGCTCAGGCCGTGTGGACATGTTCTGGACGAATGTCCTTAACTGAGTTTTTTATCATTAGCCAAGCCAATATTTTGACGCAAAAACGTATTGGTATCTGATTTTATCGGTATCCGATGGCATCGTTAACCGAGGGTCTACTGTACTTCTTGATATAAATCCCAGTAATCTGTTTGCCTTAATATGTATGCTTAAGGATTACTGTCTTGGTTTAAGGTTGCTGCTTACCATAACCCCCAAGTCCTTTTTGCAATCCATATGGTTAAGTTCTACATTATTTAACTTATAAGTGCTAGGGTTATGAACACTCCCAAGCTTCAGAACCTTGCATTTATCTACATTGAACTGCATCTGCCACTTTTCTGACCAAGAATTGAGTTTGTCTAAATCCTTCTGAAGTTCTGTGACATCTACATTTGAATCAATTATCCTACCTATCTTCATGTCATTGGCAAATTTGCTCATATCATTAGTAATTCCCTCATCAAGGTCATTGATATATATTATAAACAACAATGGGCCCAAGACTGATCCCTGTGGAATGCCACTTGTTACAGATTCCCACTTGGATTTAACCCCATATATGCACACTCTCTGCTTCCTCTTCGTGAGCCATGACTCGATCCATGACAGCACTTTTCCTCCAGTGCCATGAGCAGCCACTTTCTTTAACAGTCTTTGATGTGGTACTCTATCAAAAGCCTTACTAAAATCCAAATAAACAATATTGAATTCTTTATCATGATCAATGGCCTCAAAAGCCTTACTGAAGAAAGTTAATAAATTAGTTAGGCAGGAACAGCCCCTGGTGAATCCATGTTGAGTATCATTAATCAAATTATGTCTATCAAGATGGCTTCTTATATTATCATCTATAATTGAGTCTAGTAATTTGCCTACAATTGACGCTAGGCTTATTGGGCGGTAATTTGACCATAATGACTTGTCCCCTGCTTTAAAAATAGGAATTACATTAGCCATCTTCCACATATCAGACACTACACCTGTTTGAAGAGATAAATTAAAAATATTAGTTAAATGTTCACAGAGTTCCTTTTTGCATTCCTTAAGAACCCTTGAAAAAAGCTCATCAGGACCAGGCGACTTATTTGGCTTCAAACGGTCTATCTCTTTGATAACCATTTCGCTATTGACTGAGATATTACATAATTTATCTTCTTCATGCCCACTAAAAAACCTAATTATTGGGATATTATTAGTGTCTTCCTGAGTGAAAACTGAGAGAAAATAATTATTAAAAAGAGAGCACATTTCATTCTCTTTGTCAGTAAGATACCCATAGTTATTTTTAAGGGGACCTATAATATTTATCTCTAACTTTTGTTCTGTACACCTGGAGAAAACTTTTAGGGTTAGTTTTCGAATCCCTAGCAATTTTAATTTCGTAGTCCCATTTAGCTTTTCTTATCCCCTTTTTAATGTCCCTCTTAATGTCAATATACTGATTCATAATATGACCCTCACCTCTTTTGATGTGCCTATGAATTCCTTGCTCATGCCCTAAAAGATATTTGAGCCTATTATTCATCCATTTTGGTTCATTTATATTTGATCTAATTTGTTTATATGGAATAAATGTTCTTTAGGCAGCATGTATAGTGTTCAGAAAACTGTCATATTGATAGCTCTCTTCGTTACCCCAGTCCACAGATGATAAGTGTTCTCTAATCCCATTGTGATCTGCTAAGTGAAAATCTGGGACTGTTACTGAGTTATCCCTACTATCATACTTTCATTCAATGCTAAACATAATTGATTTGGATAAGTGTAAGGTACTAGTCCTTGGTAATGAAAATAACCCTTGAAGCTATAAACTAGGTTAAGTAGAGCTTGATCATACAGAATGTGAAAAAGACTTTTGAGTCTTGGTAAACAGGAATCTAAAGCCAAGACAGCAGTGCCTAAGTGTGCACAAGAAGGCTAACAGATTACTAGGATTTATTTCAAGAAGTATAAGTAACAGAAGTCCATAAGTTATTTTACAGCTCTGTACATCACTAGTGAGGCATCATTGAGATTATACTGCTCAGTTTTGGTCTCCTTACTACAGGATGAATATAGCTCTTTGGAGAACATACAGAGAAGAATGACTAAAATGATTTACTGTATAAAGAATCTCCCATATGAAGATAGAGCCTTGAATCTCCATTCTCTGGAGAGATGTAGAATGAGGGGAGATATCATCGAAGTGTATAAGTGGATGATGGGCATAAACAAAGGTGATATTAATAAAGTACTGAGGGTATTGAACCAGGTAAGAACCAGAAATAATGGATTAAGTTGGATAAATTTAGATTTAGAAAGGACATAGGTAAGTACTGGTTTTTGAACAGAGTTCTGGATGCGTGGAACAATCTTCCAAGTAGGGTGATCGAGGCTAGGACCTTGGGTAGCTTTAAAATGAGATTGGACAGATATATGATATATGTATGTTCTCCAATGAGTCTATATCCATCCTGTAGTAAGGAGACCAAAACTGAGCGGCATAATCCAAATGAAGCCTCACTAGTGATGTATAAAGCTGTAAAATAACTGGTCTCCATTCTACAGAATGGATATAAATTCACTAGAAAACATCCAGTGTAGAATGACCAAATTAATACATAGCATTAGAAATCTTCTGTACGAAGAACGATTGAAGACTCTTAAACTACATTCATATGTAAGACAAAGAATGAGGGGAGACATGATTGAAGTGTATAAGTGAAAGATGGGTATTAACAAAGTGGATATAAATAAGGTTTTGAGGATATCCCTTCAAGAAAGAACCCACATACTGTATTCAAATTAGATGTTTAGATTTCAAAAGGATATAGGAACATATTGGTTTGGAAATAGGGTAGTTGATGAGTGGAACAGTCTGCCTAGTAGGGTTATTGAAGCTAAAATGTTGGGTAGTTTCAAATTTAGGTTAGATAAATACACGAGTGAGATGGGTTGGATTTGAGTGAGACTTGCATAATGAACATAAGAACATAAGAATGGAGGAACACTGCAGAAGGCCTACTGGCCCATACAAGGCAGGTCCTTATCAAAATGACCTCTACCCAAAGCTACCCAAGAATTAACTCCCGTACCAAATGACACCAATCAAACCCAACCCCTCCCACTCATATATTTGTCCAATCTCTTCTTAAAGCCACCCAAGGTCCTAGCCTCTATCACCCTACTGGGAAGATTGTTCCATGCATCCACAACTCTGTTAGAAAACCAGTACTTACTTATGTCCTTTCTAAATCTAAATTTATCCAACTTAAATCCATTATTTCTGGTTCTTATCTGGTTCGACACCCTCAGTACTTTATTAATATCTCCTTTGTTTTTGCCCGTCATCCACTTATACACTTCAATGATATCTCCCCTCATTCTACGTCTCTCCAGAGAGTGGAGATTTAAGGCTTTAAGTTTATCTTAATACGGGAGATTCCTTACACAGTAAATAATTTTAATCATTCTTCTCTGTATGTTCTCTAATGAGTCTATATCCATCCTGTAGTAAGGAGACCAAAACTGAGCAGCATAATCTAAATGAGGCCTCACTAGTGATGTATAGAGCTGTAAAATAACTTTTGGACTTCTGTTACTTATACTTATTGAGATAAATCCTAGTAATCTGTTAGCCTTGTTGTACACACTTAAGCACTGCTGTCTTGGCTTTAGGTTTCTGCTTACTATGCCTCCCAAGTCTTTTTCACATTCTGAATGATCAAGCTCTACTTCACCTAGTTTATAGCTTCGAGGGTTATTTGTCCAAATCCTCCTGGAGTTCATTGCAGTTCTCCTCAGAATGAATCACATGGTCTATCATTGTATTATCAGCAAATTTGCTCATGTGATGAATGGTTTGAAAAACCGACAAGTTGAAGATTGAGACACTCATGTAGCATATGGGAATCTTTATTCAGGAAACGTACATTCTACAAGATTGATGGACTGAACACATCGACTCCAGGCTGAGGGACTGATTACCTCATACTCCTCCTCTCCTTACGCCTTCCTTTTTGTATTGGACTGATGAAGCCACTGTGTGGCGAAAAGTTTCCTGAATAAAGATTCCCATATGCTACATAAGTGTCTCAATCTTCAAATTTGCTCATGTCACTCATAATCCCTTCAGCAAGGTCATTAATGTAAATTATGAACAAGAGAGGGCCTATAACTGATCCTTGTGGAATGCCACTAGTGACTAATCCCCAGTCAGATTTGACTCCATTAATCAAAACTCTCTGCTTTCTGTTGGTAAGCCATGCCTCTATCCATGCTAGAACTTTACCTCCTGTACTATGAGCTGCCACTTTTCTTAAGGGTCTCTTGTGAGGTACTCTATCGAAGGCTTTACTAAAATCCAAATAAACAATATCATGTTCTTTATCACTGTCTACTGCCTCAAATGTTCTATTGAAGAACGTCAGTAAATTTGTCAGGCAGGAATGACCTCTTGTGAACCCATGCTCTTCAAGGTGACTTCTAATAATGTCAGCTATAACTGATTCTAGTAACTTGCCCACTATAGATGTCAGGCTTATTGGATGGTAATTTGAAGGAATGGACTTATCCCCTGATTTGAATATAGGAACCACATAGCCAGCTTCCACAACTCTGGCACAACACCAGTAAGGATGGATGCATTAAACACACTCGTTAATGGTTGACTAAGTTCCATCTTGCATTCCTTAGATACCCTGGAAAACAACTCGTCGGGACCCAGGGACTTATTTTGCTTCAGTTTGTCTATCTGTTAGATAACCATGTCCCTCGTGACAGTAATATTAGTCAATCTGAATTCATCAGGAACTGAATAATTGTTAATTTCTGGAATCTCATTTATGTCTTCCTGTGTAAAAACTGACAAAAAAATAGTCATTAAATATGGAACACATTTCCAGTTCGTTATCCGTCAGCTGTGCATTCCCAATTTTCAAAGGTCCTACTTTTTCTTTCACCGTCATCCTATACACTTGAAAGAACCCCTTTGTATTGGTCTTTGATTCATTAGCAACTTAATTTCATAGTCATGTTTAGCCTTTCTAATCCCCTTTTTTACTTCTCTTTTAAGCTGAACATATTGGTCAGTAAGGTTAACCTTTCCTCTTCTGATGTGCCTATAAATTCCCCTTTTGTCCCCTAATAGATGCTTTAGCCTCCTGTTAACCCATTTGGGATTGTTATTATTAGACCTAATTTCTCTCTGGGGAATGTGTATACTCTGAGCATGGTGTACATTATTAACCCTTTGACTGTTTTAGTTGTATATACAGTATAGGTCTTACGAGCCAGTGTTTCGGACGTATATATACTCAATTATTCTAACGGCTTCAAATCAAGCAGGAGAAAGCTGGTAGGCCCACATGTGAGAGAATGGGTTTGTGTGGTCAGTGTGCACCACATAAAAAAAATCCTGCAGCGCACTGTGCATAATGAGAAAAAAAACTGACCATTTTTCTGGATTAAAACGCCGACTTTGAGATGTATTTTTATATAGTATTTATCGTTGTATTCTCGTTTTCATGGTCTTATGTGATAAAATGGAAAACGTATTGCAGAAATAGGGATGATTTTGATTAGTTTCACGATGAAAATGACCTTGAAATTGAGCTCAAAGTAGCGGAAATGTTTGATTTTTACCAATGTTCAAGAGTAAGCAAATCACACTACACGTCCAATACAGGTCAACTGGGGAGTCTAATATTCTTTCACTAGTGCACTGATATTATTTATACCATTTTTACAATAATGCAGTAGTCTGCATAACAGTAAATTTTGTATTTTTTGTATGAATAAAAAATAAAAATAGAAAGCAATAGTAATATAAGAGGGGCCTAGAGATGTGACTAATGAACAGAGGATATGTTATTTTAGTGCCAAGAATGTCTTCATTGTTTATTCTGGACCCTATTTTGAAACTGGCATCTTTTTTAATTTGCGTGAAATTGACCAAATTACCAATTTTTGACCACTTTATTGGGCAGTTCAAATTGGTAAATGGGCAGTTTCTTGTACTCAGTTGATAGAAAAAATGGAGTTCTAAAGAAATAGCTATGAGTTTGGTCAACTGGAACAATGGAATTGGCCAAAAACAGGGCTCAAAGTTGGCGAAATCGCCGATGCTTATATGTCGCCAAGACCGCTAACTTTGTTGGAGCGTAATTCCGTGAGTTTTCGACCAAATTTCGTACTTTTGGTGTCACTACCATCAGGAAAAGATTCTCTATCATTTCATAAGATTTTTTTTTTTTTTTTTTTCAAAAATTTTGCGACATAGAATGACAGTTTCAGAAAGGGGCCTGTGACAGTCAAAGGGTTAAGAAAAAATCATAAATGAAGATCCCTTCATGATCATAAGTATGATCATTGCCAATAAAATCATTAGCTAAATAACCCCAATCGAAATTTGAGAGGTGGTACCTAAGTCCACTATAATCGGCAGAACGAAAATCAGGAATTTTTACCGTATTATCTTTATTCTTGTATTCCCAGTTAATGCTAAAAGTGATGGATTTGTGATGACTTGTGCCAAGCTCTTAAGTGATCTCCAGATTATTTACGAATGTTTCCTTATTTGACAAGACTAGGTCTAGCAAATTATTACCCCTGGTAGGCTCTGTTACGCACTGCTTCAGAAAACAGTCCTGAACTGTTTCCATAAAGTCACTGGACTCCAGATTACCTGTCAAAGAATTCCAGTCATTTTGACTAAAGTTAAAATCCCCTATTATCACTATGTTACTGTGTCTAGAAGCCATAACAATTTCGTCCCAAAGAAGTCTCCTTTTATCATGATCCAAGCTTGGAGGTCGGTATATTACACCTAGAATTAGTTTTTCTTAACCTACAAAATTCTACCCAAACAGATTGTTACTGTTCCATCTATTTTTATACCTGTTTTTATGCAACAGTTAATATTTTCTTGAACATATAATGCAACTCCTCCCCCCTTCCCATTACATCTATCCACATGGAACAACTTAAACCCTTAAATATTACACTCAGCAGTCATATCCCGACTCTTTAAATCATACCACATTTCAGTTAATGCAATGACATCAAAGTTCCTAGCACATGCTACCAAATGTAGTTCATTAATCTTATTTCTTGCACTTCGACTGTTAGCATAAAATAACATCATATGTTTTTTCTTCTGCACATTTTTCCTATTCACCTTTGTTTTTACACAATTTCTGATATTATCATTACCCAGAGTTACTCCATGACAGTTACTATTAAGATTCTTAATATCAGAGCATAAGTCAATATTTCCATACTCATTATTTATCATTTCTAAACCCATACCTCTAACTAATCCTAGTTTAAATAGTGGGAAGGATTGTGAAGGACCTGCCTAGTATGGGCCAACAGGCCTGCTGCAATGTTCCTCCTTTCTTATGTTCTTTTGGACTTCTGTTACTTATACTTCTTGAAATTAATAAGAAGAAATAAATCCTAGTACATAATCTATTAGCCTTATTGCACACACTGGGGCACTGTTGTCTTGGCTTTAGATTTCTACTTACCATGACTCCTAAGTCTTTTTCACATTCTGTATGATCAAGCTCGAGGGTTATTTTCATTACCAAGGCCTGGTAGCTTACACTTATCCACATTGAACTTCATCTGCCATTTTTCAGACCAAGACATTAATTTGTCCAAATCCTCCTGGAGTTCATTGGTATCCTCCTCAGAATGAATCATATGGCCTACCTTTGTATCATCAGCAAATTTACTCATGTCACTTGGAATTCCTTCATCAAGGTCATTAATGTAAATTATGAACAAGAGAGGGCCTAAAAGTGATCCTTGTGGAATGCCACTAGTGACTAATCCCCATTCAGATGTAACCCCATTAATGAAAACTCTCTGCTTTCTGTTGGTAAGCCATGCCTCTATCCATGCTAGAACTTTACCTCCTATACCGTGAGCTGCCACTTTTCTTAAGAGTCTTTTGTGAGGTGCTCTATTGAAGGCTTTACTAAAATCCAAATAAACAATATCATATTCTTTATCACTGTCTACTGCCTCAAATGTTTTATTGAAGAACATCAGTAAATTTGTCAGGCAGGAATGACCTCTTGTGAACCCATGCTGAGATTCATTAATCAAATTATGCTCTTCAAGATGACTTCTAATAATATCAATTATAATTGATTCTAATAATTTGCCTGCTATAGAAGCCAGGCTAATTTGATGGTAATTTGATGGCATGAACTTATCCCATGATGTGAATATAGTTATCCCATGATGTGAATATAGGAACTACATTAGCTGTCTTCCACATCTCTGGCACAACACCATTTAGGATGGACACATTAAACACACTCGTTAATGGCTGACTAAGTTCCAAGCTTAGTTCCAATGCTACCCAAGCTTATTGCTTGGGTAGCATTGAAAATTGATTTAGCCAAATATTCTGTTAGTGGGATGGATTGTAAAGGATCTGCCTAGTAGAAGCCAAGAGGCCTGCTGCAGTGTTCCTCCTTTTTTGTGTTCTTATGTTTTTATGATGCAACTGGAGGTGTTGGAGTTATGTAGAGACGACTGATTCTCCACACTTCATGAAAAAACTTTGGTGTTTGAAACTTTTCGAATTTCAGAATTTTGGATAAAGACATGTGGACCCGTATTCTGAAGCTTGTTCTCATGTAGCTAATTAATGTATGAATATTAACCTTCCAGAACAGGTCTTTCTAAAGTCATGGAACTTTTTCGAAGTCATCGTGGAGAAACTAATGAAGAGCGGCAGCGAAGGAAGAGCGGAGGAGTGAGTACACTTTACTCAGATACTTTATTACAGTAAAAGAAATTAAGATTTGTAATAGTTTTTATTGCAGTATTGTTATTTCAAAAGATAGGGTATTACACTGATTATATTATTCTCATATTAAATGAATTAATAAATAAAAATGTTAATAAGTTAAGTTAATGATCATTTGAAAATCTTTTTAAAGGTTTATTTAAAATCTTAATTATTTTACTGTACATATATTAATGTATTAAAGACTATTATAAAGTGACCAGTTTGTGTACATGTTATAACAGCAAGAGAGGAGTTTAACTCCTTTACCGGTACTGAATTGTGCTCAAGTGATGTACTGTTCTATAGTACCCTACCATACTCAAGTGAAGTACTGTACAGTAGTGAAATATTGTACTATAGTACTCAACTGTAGTTCATTTCTGTATAATAGTACTATACTGTAGTGCAGTACTGTATTATAATACTATACAGTAGTATTCTTCTGTAGTGCAGTACTATATTATAGTACAGTACTCTATTATAGTGCAGCACTGTACTGTGGTACTGTACTGTATCACTCTACTGTAGGACTATAGTGCAGTACTGTTTCATAGTACTGTATTGTAATACTATAGTACTGTACTGCAGTGCTGTAGTACAGTAGTGTATTCAACAGGGCCAAGCTTCTGCAGATGGTGGTGACAGGTAAGTGAACTATCATAACTGGGATAATATATTTGAGCCACAGCTTAAATCCATGTGAGCTCTCATCTTGGGGAAACCTGTCTCTCAGTTCTTCTACAAGAATCCAGTTGCTGTCTGAGTATACATTATTGTGTATCCCCCACGGAAGGCTAACACCTACTGCTAATACATAGTGTTACTAACTTTCCAAGATGGAAGCAGTCAAACCTTCCAGGTTTTTTTTTGTTCACAACCAAAATGGCTCTATTTTCTTGTGGAATTTTGAAAACCTGAAGCTTAATTTTTGGAAACTATAGTGTCTTATTTGTATCTGTCAACCCACTGTAAACTGAAAAATTGTTGATATTATTCTGTTCATGGGAAAGCTTTAAACCATCACTGGGTCATACAGCATCTGGGAAATGGGTAGTAATTAAATTTGACTCAATGAAGGGAAATCTAGTTCCATTTCCAAGGAACAAAAACCCTTTGCCAAAATCAAGGCACTCCTATAATGAGTGAAAACTGAGTAAAATGAAATCTGGGTAAAATCTCTGAAAAGTGCTAGAGAGAGAGAGAGAGAGAGAGAGAGAGAGAGAGAGAGAGTGTGAGTGTGAGTGTGAGTGAGTGTGAGTGTGTGTGAGTGTGAGTGTGAGTGTGAGTGTGAGTGTGAGTGTGTGTGAGTGTGAGTGTGAGTGTGAGTGTGAGTGTGTGTGTGTGTGTGTGTGTGTGTGTGTGTGTGTGTGTGTGTGTGTGTGTGTGTGTGTGTGTGTGTGTGTGTGTGTGTGTGTGTGTGTGTGTGTGTATCATCTGGGTTCGATAACATGGATGGGGTAAAAATACTCACGTAGGCTGGTAGTACGTATAATATATAACGGAAAGTATGGGATGCGCCAACAGCTGACCTGCCTCTCTCTCTGCTTCCTATCTCAGACTGACTCACAAGTGCCTAGCGGGTAAGGCATTCAAAAATATGCTATGGTCAGCAGCAACATGAGTAACAGTCAGTGATTCACACAGACGGTTGGTAGTGAGTCATCTACTGATGCACTGGTTACTGGTAACTGGTTACTAGGAACTGGTACTACTACTGAGATGTGTGTGTGTGTGTGTGTGTGTGTGTGTGTGTGTGTGTGTGTGTGTGTATGTGTGTGTGTGAGTGGGAGAGTGAGTGAGTGAGTACGTACTCACCTAGTTGCACTCACCTAGTTGTGGTTGTGGGGCTCGAGTCACAGCTCCTGGCCCCACCTCTTCAACTCTTCCCGCTCTGTGAGCTTTATCATACCTCTTCTTAAAGCTATGTGTGGATCCTGCCTCCACTACATCACTACCCAGGCTATTCCACTTCCTGACAACTCTGTGACTGAAGAAATACTTCCTAACATCCCAGCAGTTCATCTGAGTCTTCAACTTCCAACTGTGACCCCTTGTTGCTGTGTCCCATCTCTGGAACATTCTGTCTCTGTCCACCTTGTCTATACCTCCCAGTATTTTATATGTCATTATCATATCCCCCCTATCTCTCCTGTCTTCCAGTGTCGTCAGGTCGATTTCCCTTAACCTCTCCTCGTAGGACATACCCCTTAGCTCTGAGACTAGTCTTGTTGCAAACCTTTGCACTTTATTTAGTTTCTTTACATGCTTGGCTAGGTGAGGGTTCCAAACTGGCACTGCATATTCCAATATAGGCCTAATGTACACAGTTCACAGGGTCCTGAATGAGTCCTTATTTAGATGTCAGAATGCTGTTCTTAGGTTTGTCAGGTGCCTGTATGCTGCAGCAGTTATTTGGTTGATGTGTGCCTCAGGAGATGTGCCCAGTGTTATACACACAACAAGATCCTTTTCCCTGAATGAGGTTTGTAGGCTCTGGCCCCCTAGACTGTACTCAGTCTGTGGTCTTCTTTGCCCTTACCCAATCTTTATGACTTTGCACTTGGTGGGGTTGAACTCTAGGAGCCAGTTGCTGGACCAGGCCTGCAGTCTGTCCAGATCCCTTTGTAGTTCTGCCTGGTCCTCGTCTGATTTAATTCTTCTAATCAACTTTACATCATCTGCAAACAGGGACACTTCGGATTCTATTCCTTCCATCATGTTGTTCACAAATACCAGAAACAGCACCAATCTTAGGACTGATCCCTGTGGCACCCCGCTCATTACAGATGCCCACTCTGACACCTCGCCATGTACCATGACTCACTGTTGTCTTCCTGACAGGTATTCCCTGATACATTGCAGTGCCTTCCCTGTTATCCCTGCCTGGTCATCTAGCTTTTGCACTAATCTCTTGTGTGGAACTATGTCAAACACCTTCTTACAGCCCAAGAAAGTGCAATCTACCCACCCCTCTCTTTTGTCCTACTGCTGTAACCCTGTCATAGAACTCCAGTAGGTTTGTGACACAGGATGTCCCGTCCCTGAAACCGTGCTGGTTATTATTAATAAGCTCATTCCTTTCCAGGTGTTCCACCACTCTTCTGATAATTTTCTCCATGACTTTGCATACTATACACATCAGTGCCACTGTTCTGTAGTTCAATGCTTTGTGTCTTTCTCTTTTAAAAATTGGGACTACATTTGCTTTCGATAGATGTGTTGAATATTGTTGTTAGGGGTACACACAGCATCTCTGCTCCCTCTCTAAGGACCCATGGAGAGATGTTATCTGGCCCCATCACCTTTGAGGTATTTAGTTCACTTAGCAGCCTCTTCACTTCTTCCTCGGTTGTATGTACGTATTGTGTCCAACATTTGATGGTGTACCCCCTCTCCGTCTTTCTGGAGTCCCTTCTATCTCCTCTGTGAACACTTCTTTGAATCTCATGTTGAGCTTCTCACATACTTCGCAGTCGTTTTTTTTGATCTCTCCTCCTTTCTTCTTAAGCCTGATTACCTGGTCCTTGACTGTTGTTTTCCTCCAGATATGGCAGTACAACAGCTTCAGGTCAGAATTGGCTTTTGTTGTGTGTGTGTGTGTGTGTGTGTGTGTGTGTGTATGTGTATGTGTGTGTGTGTGTGTATACTCACCTAATTGTACTCACCTAATTGTGGTTGCAGGGGTCGAGCCTCAGCTCCTGGCCCCGCCTCTTCACTGATTGCTACTAGGTCCTCTCTCTCTCTGCTTCCTGAGCTTTATCATACCTCTTCTTAAAACTATGTATGGTTCCTGCCTCCACTACTTCACTTGCTAGGCTATTCCACTTCCTGACGACTCTATGACTGAAGAAATACTTCCTAACGTCTCTGTGACTCGTCTGAGTCTTCAGCTTCCAGTTGTGACCCCTTATTCCTGTGTCCCCTCTCTGGAACATCCTATCTCTGTCCACCTTATCTATTCCCCGCGGTATCTTGTATGTCGTTATCATGTCTCCCCTGGCCCTTCTGTTCTCCAGTGTCATCAGTCTGATTTCCCTCAACCTTTCCTCGTACGACATTCCCCTGAGCTCTGGGACTAGCCTTGTTGCAAACCTTTGTACTTTCTCTAACTTCTTGATGTGCTTGACCAGGTGTGGGTTCCAGACTTGTGCTGCATACTCCAGTATGGGCCTAACATACACAGTGTACAGTGTCTTGAACGATTCCTTATTTAGGTATCGGAATGCTATTCTCAGGTTTGCCAGGCACCCGTATGCTGCAGCAGTTATTTGGTTGATGTGTGCCTCTGGTGACGTGCTCGGTGTTATGGTCACCCCGAGGTCTTCCTCCCTGAGTGAGGTCTGTAGTCTTTGTCCACCTAGCCTATACTCTGTCTGCAGTCTTCTTTGCCCCTCCCCAATCTTCATGACTTTGCATTTGGCAGGATTGAATTCAAGAAGCCAGTTTCTGGACCACATGTCCAGCCTGTCCAGGTCTCTTTGCAGTCCTGCCTCATCCTCATCCAATTTAATTCTTCTCATCAACTTCACATCATCTGCGAATAGGGACACTTCAGAGTCTATTCCTTCCATCATGTCGTTCGCATATATCAAAAATAGCACTGGCCCTAGAACTGACTCCTTTGGGACCCCGCTCGTCACAGGCGCCACTGTGTGTGTGTGTGTGTGTGTGTGTGTGTGTGTGTGTGTGTGTGTGTACTCACCTAATTGTGATTGCAGGGTCGAGACTCAGCTCCTGGCCCTGCCTCTTCACTGATCGCTACTAGGTCCTCTCTCTGCTTCCTGAGCTTTTTCATACCTCGTCTTAAAGCTATGTATGGTTCCTGCCTCCTGTGTGTGTGTGTGTGTGAGTGAATGAGTATATGTGAGTGAGTGAGTAAATGTGTGAGTGTGTGTGAGGAGCTTTTTATTAAAAACAAAATTTCATAGGTTAGTAGTATGGTGTTACCCTACTGATACACATTGTGTACAGTAGGACCCCTGTATCTGCGAGGGATATTTTGCAAGGACCTACCGTGGATATCAAAACCACGAATAGTAGCAAACCCTATATGTAAGTCCTATGCATATCTATAATAAAGTTTAATTGATAAATTATGCACAGTAATTGGAGAATTATCACTTTTTTCCTAATGGGAAGCACTTCAAGGCTTCTCTTAGGCTTTGATGACCTGCCAACTTTTCTACTTCTGTGCTTTTGGGCCATTATTTTACAAAATTAAGAGGTATTTTTGGACCACAGTAAACCATGGATAACTGAAACCATGGATAATGAGTCAGTGGATAAGTGGGTTCTACTGTATATGTATTTATAGATGGGTCCACTTCAGGTGCAAATTGTGGGATCCATAATCTTAGATAAGTGGACTAAAAGTTTTTGAGAAAAATATTTGGATTTTTCTTCTCCATTTGAATATTTTACTTCTTCTACCACCTCATCTTTCATTTTGCCAATAGGTATGTTTTATTATGTAATATGATACACAAGGCTTAAATGATACATTGATAGTACAAGATGGCATATACAATATGCAGTGGAACCTCTACTTGCGAGCGCATCTACGTGCGAGTTTTTCCAAATACAAGCAGTCGATCGATCGATTTTTTGCTTCCATACGTGAGTGAAATTTCCATAAGCGAG
Organism: Cherax quadricarinatus; assembly: GCF_038502225.1. Classification (NCBI taxonomy): domain Eukaryota; kingdom Metazoa; phylum Arthropoda; class Malacostraca; order Decapoda; family Parastacidae; genus Cherax; species Cherax quadricarinatus. The sequence continues at coordinate 892,821 of NC_091308.1, forward strand.
CGGGCCTCAAGGGAGGTTTCTTGATGCTGGTGAGGGGCACTTGCTCTTGATCTAGGAAATTGGATCTCATTTGTTTGTTGGACTATCTTATTGGGCAATGTATGATGGAAAGATGCTTCTTAACATACACCAAAAATGAAAGAAATTGGACCATAAATAATGGAGTTCACATCTCAGCAATTAGCCTCCCCATAGCAGTATTTTTGTATGGTTTTTATGGTTGTATTCTCTCTCTCTTTTTTTTTTTTTTGGTCTCATTTGATAGAATGGAAATTTTTTTGTTTTTTTCAACAAACTGGCCGTATCCCACCAAGGCAGGGTGGTCCAAAAAGAAAAACGAAAGTTTCTCTTTTTAAATTTAGTAATTTATACAAGGGAAGGGGGTTACTAGCCCCTTGCCCCTGGCATTTTAGTCGCCTCTTACAACACGCATGGCTTACGGAGGAAGAATTCTGTTCCACTTCCCCATGGAGATAAGAGGAAATAAACAAGAACAAGAACTAGAAAGAAAATAGCAGAAAATCCAGAGGGGTGTGTATATATATGCTTGTATATGTATGTGTAGTGTGACCTAAGTGTAAGTAGAAGTAGCAAGACGTGCCTGAAATCTTGCATGTTTATGAGACAGAAAAAAGGACACCAGCAATCCTACCATCATGTAAAACAATTACAGGCTTTCATTTTACACTCACTTGGCAGGACGGTAGTACCTCCCTGGGCGGTTGCTGTCTACCAACCTACTACCTAAAAGAATGGAAGATATATTACAGAAATTGATATGATTTTGATTGGTTTCACAACGAAAAATACTTTACAATTGAGCTCAAAGTAGGACAAATGTTAGATTCTTTGCAATGTTAAGAGTAAACAATTGATGTCACTGCCCATTCCAATATGCAGTCATGAATGGGTTGACATTGTTATACAATTATTACAATAATGCAGTAGTCTGCATAACAGTAAATCTTCTATTTTTTGTGTGAATAAAAATTACAAATTATTTATATAATAATAATAATAATTGTGGAAATTTTTTTGATTTTCCGAAGCTATAGCGCCTAATAGATGTTTAATGTGTCGATATGAGTCAAAAATGTATTTGACAATAGGATAGAACCAAGAGTTCCCTTGGCGCATGCGCAGATGTGCGGGGGTGGAGGTCGACTCGGGGCATGGGGGAGGCGGGAGTGTTTTGAATGTAGTGAGGAGGCTGGGAAAGCATGCAACCAGGAAATTGGCATTCACGGCGGCCTAAGGATTAATATAGGCCTCATTTCATAATAGGAAGTGTCGTAACTGTTCCTGGTGGAGAGTGAGGGAACGGGATTTATGGGACCACCGTAATAAAGTGGTAAAATGAATGAATAAGGGTAGGACCGGGTGACTGGCGCGTCACCATGGACTGTGTCCCGGGGAAAATTACCCTTGGTTTAATCATCACTATCATCGGTCTCAGATCTTAATGGAGTGATCTCTAATGTGTATAATAATTATGTGACATTAAATCGTCTTGTGAATTGTAATGTAATTAATGATAATAACGCTAAGTTAAGAGAATGCGTGAAGTGAAATAAGTCGCCGTGCTCTGAGTGAACACGTTAGACCTTGTTGTTCTCGAGACGAGGAAAGTGAAGTTCATTGAGTCACGACTTCTAAACCGGGACAAACCAACGGATACCTCGTCCTGCTGGAATGAGAACCGTGTCAGTGTAGCAGGACCTTGAAATGAGATGGTGAATGGAGGAAATAAGGAGTATCAATCACCCACAGTTAAGTAACCCTTCTAGTTATAGCAGACTGATACTGGCCAGTTAGGTATGTTGTAATTGGATAGGTTATGAGTGATCCAGCTACATCAAGTGACCACCAGAGAATATCTGGTAAGTGGAGAGATTATGTACAAGTGTTTTTTCTTGATGGATATATCCATGTGTAACCTACCCCCCCCTTCATTCAGTTACACTAATATAATCTATACAGTCCACAATTAATTAGTAGCACCGTACTTGTGGGTGCTATCCAATCCATACTGGTCTCGGATAGATATGGATAAGATTGTGAGGTCGAAGGGACCACCTGCCGTGACCAGGGGAGGTTAAGTTTTCTCACATGTCTACACGGGGTGACTACGGTAAACAATATGGTTGTCTCCCAATGAGATTACTTGTATGTATATAATGTTGAGGTACATACAGGTAATCACCCCTACATAATTTTCCACAATAATAATAATAATACATATAATAATAATAGTATAATAATATTAATATAATATGTATAATAATAATAATAGTATAATAATATTAATATAATATGTATAATAATAATACATGTATAATAATAATGTACTATACCTGGAGACCTGGAGTTTACCTGGAGAGAGTTCCGGGGGTCAACGCCCCCGCGGCCCGGTCTGAGACCAGGCCTCCTGGTGGATCAGAGCCTGATCAGCCAGGCTGTTGCTGCTGGCTGCACGCAAACCAACATACGAGCCACAGCCCGGCTGATCCGGAACTGACTTTAGGTGCTTGTCCAGTGCCAGCTTGAAGACTGCCAGGGGTCTGTTGGTAATCCCCCTTATGTGTGCTGGGAGGCAGTTGAACAGTCTCGGGCCCCTGACACTTATTGTATGGTCTCTTAACGTGCTAGTGACACCCCTGCTTTTCATTGGGGGGATGGTGCATCGTCTGCCAAGTCTTTTGCTTTCGTAGTGGGTGATTTTCGTGTGCAAGTTCGGTACTAGTCCCTCTAGGATTTTCCAGGTGTATATAATCATGTATCTCTCCCTCCTGCGTTCCAGGGAATACAGGTTTAGGAACCTCAAGCGCTCCCAATAATTGAGGTGTTTTATCTCCGTTATGCGCGCCGTGAAAGTTCTCTGTACATTTTCTAGGTCGGCAATTTCACCTGCCTTGAAAGGTGCTGTTAGTGTGCAGCAATATTCCAGCCTAGATAGAACAAGTGACCTGAAGAGTGTCATCATGGGCTTGGCCTCCCTAGTTTTGAAGGTTCTCATTATCCATCCTGTCATTTTTCTAGCAGATGCGATTGATACAGTGTTATGGTCCTTGAAGGTGAGATCCTCCGACATGATCACTCCCAGGTCTTTGACGTTGGTGTTTCGCTCTATTTTGTGGCCAGAATTTGTTTTGTACTCTGATGAAGATTTAATTTCCTCATGTTTACCATATCTGAGTAATTGAAATTTCTCATCGTTGAACTTCATATTGTTTTCTGCAGCCCACTGAAAGATTTGGTTGATGTCTGCCTGGAGCTTTGCAGTGTCTGCAATGGAAGACACTGTCATGCAGATTCGGGTGTCATCTGCAAAGGAAGACACGGTGCTGTGGCTGACATCCTTGTCTATGTCGGATATAAGGATGAGGAACAAGATGGGAGCGAGTACTGTGCCTTGTGGAACAGAGCTTTTCACCGTAGCTGCCTCGGACTTTACTCTGTTGACGACTACTCTCTGTGTTCTGTTAGTGAGGAAATTATAGATCCATCGACCGACTTTTCCTGTTATTCCTTTAGCACGCTTTTTGTGCGCTATTACGCCATGGTCACACTTGTCGAAGGCTTTTGCAAAGTCTGTATATATTACATCTGCATTCTTTTTGTCTTCTAGTGCATTTAGGACCTTGTCGTAGTGGTCCAATAGTTGAGACAGACAGGAGCGACCTGTTCTAAACCCATGTTGCCCTGGGTTGTGTAACTGATGGGTTTCTAGATGCGTGGTGATCTTGCTTCTTAGGACCCTTTCAAAGATTTTTATGATATGGGATGTTAGTGCTATTGGTCTGTAGTTCTTTGCTGTTGCTTTACTGCCCCCTTTGTGGAGTGGGGCTATGTCTGTTGTTTTTAGTAACTGTGGGACGACCCCCGTGTCCATGCTCCCTCTCCATAGGATGGAAAAGGCTCGTGATAGGGGCTTCTTGCAGTTCTTGATGAACACAGAGTTCCATGAGTCTGGCCCTGGGGCAGAGTGCATGGGCATGTCATTTATCGCCTGTTCGAAGTCATTTGGCGTCAGGATAACATCGGATAGGCTTGTGTTAATCAAATTTTGTGGCTCTCTCATAAAAAATTCATTTTGATCTTCGACTCTCAGTCTGGTTAGCGGCTTGCTAAAAACTGAGTCATATTGGGACTTGAGTAGCTCACTCATTTCCTTGTTGTCATCTGTGTAGGACCCATCTTGTTTAAGTAGGGGCCCAATACTGGACGTTGTTCTCGATTTTGATTTGGCATAGGAGAAGAAATACTTTGGGTTTCTTTCGATTTCATTTATGGCTTTTAGTTCTTCCCGCGATTCCTGACTCCTAAAGGATTCTTTTAGCTTAAGTTCGATGCTTGCTATTTCTCTGACCAGTGTCTCCCTACGCATTTCAGATATATTGACCTCTTTTAGCCGCTCTGTTATTCTTTTCCGTCGCCTGTAAAGGGAGCGCCTGTCTCTTTCTGTTTTACATCTACTCCTCCTTTTTCTTAGAGGAATAAGCCTTGTGCATACATCGAGTGCTACCGAGTTAATCTGTTCTAGGCATAAGTTGGGGTCTGTGTTGCTTAGTATATCTTCCCAGCTTATATCGGTTAGGACTTGGTTTACTTGGTCCCACTTTATGTTTTTGTTATTGAAGTTGAATTTGGTGAATGCTCCCTCGTGACTAATCTCATTATGTCGGTCTGGGGCTCCGCGCATACATGACTGAACCTCAATTATGTTGTGATCTGAGTATATTGTTTTTGATATGGTGATATTTCTTATCAGATCATCATTGTTAGTGAAGATGAGGTCTAGTGTATTCTCCAGTCTAGTAGGCTCTATTATTTGCTGGTTTAAATTGAATTTTGTGCAGAGATTTAAAAGCTCGCGTGAGTGTGAGTTTTCATCAGAGCTGCCTCCTGGTGTTATTACTGCAACAATATTATTTGCTATATTCCTCCATTTTAGGTGCCTTAAGTTGAAATCCCCCAGGAGCAAGATGTTGGGTGCAGGAGCTGGAAGGTTTTCCAGACAGTGGTCAATTTTTAACAGCTGTTCCTGGAATTGCTGGGATGTTGCATCCGGAGGCTTGTAGACTATCACAATGACTAGGTTTTGGTTCTCGACCTTTACTGCTAAAACTTCCACTACATCATTTGAGGCATTTAGCAGTTCTGTGCAAACAAGTGACTCTGCAATGTACAGGCCAACCCCCCCCTTTTGCCTGTTCACTCTGTCACATCTGTATAGGTTGTAACCTGGGATCCATATTTCGTTGTCCAAGTGATCCTTTATGTGGGTCTCAGTGAAAGCCGCGAACATTGCCTTTGCCTCTGCAAGCAGTCCACGGATGAAAGGTATTTTGTTGTTTGTTGCTGGCTTTAGACCCTGTATATTTGCAAAGAAGAATGTTATCGGACTGGTGGTATTGTTGGTACTGGGGGGGGATTTTTTTTCCGGCATTAGTATCTGTATCTGTCGGTTTGGAGTGGAGGCCATCGACTGTGGTTCCACTCCAGGAATGACTGGATTTGGTATACGATTTCTGCCATTTCCTGCCAGTTTTTTTTCCTTCCTGGCACTAAAAAACCTCTCCCTCTTGAGTGGCTGTGGCTACCCAGGTTTTCCCATGGCCTGGATGTTTTGTATCTTTTTGTCCCCTTTAGATGGTATGCCTGGCAATTTAAGTTATAGCACAGTCTTTCCTGTACTGAAGAGGTACACAGTTCAGGGTGAAAAAGCTTACAGGAAGGGAGTTTGCATTTTCCTGTTGTCATATGGGCATGGCATTTCCTAGGGTGGTCATAGTTGCACGTCCCATCTGTTTTTCCAGATTTCCCATGCCAGCAGATACCGAGTGCATAGTATGTGCACAGGCTTGGTTTCCGTTTGCCTTGGGTTTCTGTGTCTGTATTCCCTGTTGGTGCATGTTTCCCTGTCTTACTTCTATCCTCCCTAGCACCAACAATGGAGCTCCCACCATTTGTTTTTGGTAATATATCCTCACTATTGCTAGTGGAGTCCTCTTGTTTGCTATTTCCTGCGGTATTTCTAGTTTGCAATATTGGTTTTATCTTATCTTTGACTACACTTGTTTCCCTACTATGGCTCCTGTCCCCTATGCGGTCATTCATATGTATTCCTTCCTGCGTATAATTCCCGACTACCTGGACAAAATCTCCAGCTTCACCATTACTGTCTCCCAGGACAGCATCTCCAGCTTCCCCATTACTGTCTCCCAGGACAGCATCTCCAGCTTCACCATTACTGTCTCCCAGGACAGCACCTCCAGCTTCCCCATTACTGTCTCCCAGGACAGCACTATCAGCCCCCCATTTACTGACTACCAGGACATCATCTCCAGCCTTACAGTTTCTGACTACATGGCCAGTATCAAGGGCAGTACCATTCAGCCCGGACTTTTTATGTTCCCATCTGTTGTAGAAAGCTTCCAGGTTTTCTATGAAAGCAGCTTTGATGTTGACCTCTTTTAATACCCTTGTGATTTTAGTCCACAGATTTATCTCATTTGGGCATACCCAAAAACACTTCCCTGTTTTAATACTGCTTGTAGCTAGTTCTTGGATATCTGCACAAGGGGCGTGACACCAATTTCCACAGAAATGACAATTTATGCATGTGGAAGCCCGTTTGTTTGACTGACCACAGACTACACACAGCTTCATAATGATTTGAATGGTTGATTTACTGCAATTCTACTAGCAACCTCTTGAATATTCTATTAATAACCTGCTAGGTGGTGCACAACGAAACCGTTTGAAACCAGTCCAGGGTTCGGACCAGTCAAGGGTTCGGACCAGTCAAGGGTTTGGACCAGTCTATCTGATCTGATCAGTGGGTCACTTATTTAAACCATACTGGTCGGTGATTTGAGCTAACACATGAAGGATCTACTGGAAATTATCTACCCGAGTAATATGTGATTTGATTGATACAAAAGTATAACTTGCGTGTTGAAGAGCCGGTGACTGCTGGCACTCCTACAATGACGAACGATCGAGCCTCCACCTTTGTTTATCAATCGCTGTATCTAGCTTCTCTATTTTTTTTTCCGTCTCCACCACAATAAATGCTATATTATCACTATAGTTGACTGGTGCAAATTTTGGAGGAAGGGCGCTTTTTCTGTAGTAATAATTGCTTCTCGTTGTGTATACTGCGACCGCTGGTAACTACAGGTTATATGAAATTCACAGTAACGTCTGGTATTTCAAGAAAAAGAAACTAATGAAAGTCACTCCACTTCACTAAGTACCATTATAATACTGGTTAGTTGCTACTACAACACTGTATTCTGCTATTCACTGGTATCACTAGATTATATGCGAGTACACTAGCAGGCCAGGAAGATTATTAAAAACAGCTGACCTGTGGTAAGTTTCTGGCGACTTCTGGCACCTGCCTCTATAGGCTTATCACTTCATTTACAAATTCACCTGTTTTCAAATGACACTTTAGCCTTTATCATCAATATACTAGGGAGCCACTGTAGTATACACTATACACTATGTATACTCAATGCTTTCAGGGAGACTTTCTTTCCTCTGACACAAAGTTCAATATTATTATTTTTCCACACGGGACCGGCCTATGATTCCCCTCTGGCAGTAAACTCTGCTAGGAAGTGCACACTAATTCTCCTTTTTTTACTCAGTATATAATGTTTTCCGCCCAAGATTGGTTCCAGGCGCTAGAGGGATGTATCGTATAGGATTGATGACACAAATTAAAGTTCTAGCACGTAAGAGCGACCGTGAAAACACCAGAAAAACCGGGAGCACAACGAGGCACGCTGACACGCTATGTTTGCCCGGCTGGTCAGGACTATAAAATAATAATTATAATAATAGATGGAGGAGATGAAGGAGGGGTGTTAGTGTTGCAGTTTAAAAACTGTAGTGTAAAGCACCCTTCTGGCAAGACAGTGATGGAGTGAATGATGGTGAAAGTTTTTCTTTTTCGGGCCACCCTGCCTTGGTGGGAATCGGCCAGTGTGATAATAAAAAAAAAAAAATAATAGATGGCTTCAAAAGGCTGTCACTAGATGACAGTGTTTACCACAACAAAGCAGGAGCGGTTGTGGCCACTTCCATCTGTTAAATAATGACATATTTTATTCATTCTAGAGTACATATATATATATACGTATTGGTTTGGAAATGGGGTAGTCGATGAGTGGAACAGTCTGCCTAGTAGGGTTATTGAGGCTAAGACCTTGGGTAGTTTCAAATTTAGGTTGGATAAATACATGAGTGAGAGGGGTTAGATTTGAGTGGGACTTGCACATGAGTTAATAGATTATCAAAGCTTGTTCCTTGGGTAGAATTGAAAATTGAGTTCGGCAAATATTCTGTTAGTGGGATGGATTGTGAAGGACCTGCCTAGTATGGGCTAACAGGCCTGCTCCAGTGCTCCTTTTATAAGAACATAAAAACATAAGAAAGGAGGAGCACTGCAGCAGGCCTGTTAGTATGTTAGCCCATACTAGGCAAGTCCTGCACAATCCATCCCACTAACAGAATATTTGCCCAACTCAATTTTCAATTTGCCTACAATTGAGGTTAGGCTTATTGGGCGGTAATTTGACGGTAATGACTTGTCCCCTGCTTTAAAAATAGGAATTACATTAGCCATCTTCCACACATCAGACACTACACCTGTCTGAAGAGATAAATTAAAAATATTAGTTAAGATAGGATAAGATTTCGTTCGGATTTTTAACCCCGGAGGGTTAGCCACCCAGGATAACCCAAGAAAGTCAGTGCGTCATCGAGGACTGTCTGACTTATTTCCATTGGGGTCCTTAATCTTGTCCCCCAGGATGCGACCCACACCAGTCGACTAACACCCAGGTACCTATTTGGTGCTAGGTGAACAGGACAATAGGTGTAAGGAAACGTGTCGGAATTTCCACCCTCCGGGAATCGAACCCGGGCCCTCCGTGTGTGAAGTGGGAGCTTTAGCCACCAGGCTACCGGGCCACTTCCAGGCCACAGAGTTCCATTTTGCATTTCTTAAGAACCCTTGAAAAAAGTTCATCAGAACCAGGCGATTTATTTTGCTTCAAACAGTCTATCTGTTTGATAACCATTTCGCTAGTGATTATGTAATACATAATTTATCTTCTTCAGGCCCATTAAAAAACCTAATTATTGGGATATTATTAACCCTTTCAGGGTCCGTCCCGGAGATCTACGGCTTTACGTTCAGGGTCCAAACCGTAGATCTACGTCATGGGCTCAGCTCACTCTGATAAACTGTGAGTGGTAGATTTGGGCCTAGATATGAGCGAATACATCTATGTGGTATGTGTGCACCACATAAAACAGATCCTGCAGCACACTGTGTATAATGAGAGAAAAAAACTGAAATCATGATTTTTCGATTAAAACAGCAACTTTGCAGTGTTTTTTCGTATGTTTTTTATAGTTGTATTTGCGATTTCTTGGTCTCAGTTGATAGAATGGAAGACATATTACAGAAATAGAGATGATTTTGATTGGTTTTAGCACTGGAAATGGCTTGAAACTGAGCTCAAAGTAGCAGAAATGTTAAATTTTTGCCGATATTCAAGAGTAAACAAACGACCTCACACGTCTAATACACACCAGCTGGTGGGTCTAATATGCATTCACAAATATGGTGATGATATTTATACAATTATTACAGTATTGCTTAACAGTAAATCTTCTATTTTTTGGTGTGAATAAAAATTCATTATGTGAATAAAAAATCAAAATGGAATTTATTTGTAAAGCCTCAAAACGTAACTAATGAACAGAGGAAATGTTAGTTTAGTTCCAGGAATACCTACATTGTTTATTCTGGATTCTATTTTGAAATTGGAATATTTTGAACTTTGTGTTAAATTGGCCAAATTAACAATTTCCGATCACTTTAATTTGTAGTTGAAACAGTTGACTTGCTGATTTCTTGTGCTTAATCGATAGAATAGAAGTAATACTAGTGAAATAGCTAAGAATTTGGTTGGCTGGAATAATGTAATTGGCCTAAAATGGGAGTCAAAGTCGGCAAAATCGCCGATTCGTAAATACAGTGGACCCCTGGTTAACGATATTTTTTCACTCCAGAAGTATATTCAGGTGCCAGTACTGACCGAATTTGTTCCCATAAGAAATATTGTGAAGTAGATTAGTCCATTTCAGACCCCCAAACATACACATACAAACGCACTTACATAAATACACTTACATAATTGGTCACATTCGGAGGTAATCGTTATGCGGGGGTCCACTGTATCGTTGACACATCAAAATTCGCGAGAGCATAATTTCGTCAATTTTCCATCAAATTTCATACTTTTTGCTTTATTACCTTCACAAAAAGATTCTCTACCATTTCATAAGAAAAAATAACAAATTTTTTTTTGAAAATTCTTGGACACTGGGGCACCACTTCAGATTTGGGCCTTGGACCCTGAAGGGGTTAATGTCTTCCTGAGTAAAAACCAAGAGAAAATAATTATTAAAAATAGAGCACATTTCATTCTCTTTGTCAGTAAGAATTCCATAGTTATTTTTAAGGGGACCTATCTTATATCTAACTTTTGTTCTATACACCTGCAAAAAACTTTTAGGGTTAGATTTCGAATCCCTAGCAACTTTAATTTCATAGTCCCGTTTATCTTTTCTTATCCCTTTTTTAATGTCCTTCTTAATGTCAATATACTGATTCATAAGAAGACCCTCGCCTCTTTTGATATGCCTATAAATGCCTTTCTTCTGCCCTAAAAGATATTTGAGCCTATTATTCATCCATTTTGGGTCATTTCTATTAGATCTAATTTCTTTATACGGGATAAATGTTTTTTGGGCAGCATTTATGTGTTCAGAAAACAGTCATATTGATAGCTCTCTTCGTTACCCCAGTCCACAGATGACAAGTCTTCTCTAAGCCCATTGTAATCTGCTAAGCGAAAATCTGGGACCGTTACTGAGTTATCCCTACTATCGTACTTCTATTCAGTGCTAAAGGTAATTGATTTATGATCACTTGTACCGAGTTCCTCTGTAATTTCTAAATTATTAACAAGGGTTTCCTTGTTTGCCAGAACCAAATCAAGCAGGTTATTTCCCCTTGTAGGTTCTGTCACAAACTGCTTCAAAAAAAATCCTGAACTGCTTCTAAGAAATCGTTAGATTTTAAATTCCCAATCAAGAAATTCCAATCAATCTGACTAAAGTTGAAGTCCCCTAGAATTACTACGTTATCGTGACTTGTGGCCTTAACAATTTCCTCCCATAGTAGTCTCCCTTGGTCCCTATCTAAGTTTGGGGGATGGTATATCACATCTAAAATTGGTTTTTCATGTCGATCTGAAAATTCTATCCAAAGAGAGACTGTATGTGTTATTTCAGATTTTATACCCTTTTTTATGCAACAGTTCAAGCGATCTCGGACATACAGTGCCACCCCACTCCCCCCTCCTTCCTGATGCTTCTGTCTACTTGGAACAATTTAAGACCCTGTATGTGACATTCAGCAGGCATGTCCTGATTTTTCGTATTGAACCATGCCTCAGTTAAGGCAAATGTACATCAATGTTACCTGCACTAGCAACTAATCTCAACTCGTCCATTTTATTCCTCGTACTATGACTATTTGTGTAATACAGTGGACCCCCGCATAACGATGGCATCGCATAGCGATTTTTCCGCATAACGATTACTTTTATCGCAAAATTTTTGCCCCGCATACCGATTAAAAACCCGCATACCGATTTTCGTCCGAGACGCGTCCAATGTGCCCTCACATGTGCCGGCCGTCCCATTGTTTACCAGCCAGCCTCCGCGGTAACATCCAAGCATACACTCGGAATATTTCGTATTATTACAGTGTTTTCGGTGGTGTTTCTGGAAAATAAGTGACCATGGGCCCCAAGAAAGCTTCTAGTGCCAACCCTGTGGTAAAAAGGGTGAGAATTAGTATGGAAATTAAGAAAGATTTTGAAGGGTTTGGGGCTAACCCTGAGAAGCCTATGCCAGTTGTGGAATCCATTGTGCCTACTTCAAAGATTAAGGAAATGTGTGCAGAGTGGTTTGAACTGCAAACCTTTATAGATGAAAATCACCCTGACACAGCTGTTGCAAGCCGTGCTGGTGACTATTTCAATGACAATGTTATGGCCCATTTTAGGAAAGTCTTGAAGAAACGGGAGGTACAGAGCTCTATGGACAGATTTGTTGTGCGACAGAGGTCCAGTGACTCTGAAGCTGGTCCTAGTGGCATTAAAAGAAGAAGGGAAGTAACCCCAGAAAAGGACTTGCTACCTCAAGTCCTAATGGAAGGGGATTCCCCTTCTAAACAGTAAGAAGATAATGCTCTCCCCTCCTCCCATCCCATCAATCATCACCAGATCTTCAATAAAAGTAAGTGTCATGTAATTGTGCATGCCTTTTTCAGTTTGTGTGTATTAAAATTAACATTTCATGTGGTAAAAAAAAATTTTTTTCATACTTTTGGGCGTCTTGCACGGATTAATTTTATTTCCATTATTTCTTATGGGGAAAATTAATTCGCATAACGATTATTTCGCATAACGATGAGCCCTCTTGCACGGATTAAAATCGTTAACCGGGGGTCCACTGTACAGTGGACCCCCGCCTTACGATGGCATCGCGTTACATTAAATCCGCCATACGATACATTTGAACGCAAAAATTTTGCCTCGCTTCATGCTAAAAAACTTGCCTCACGCAATTCGTCCGGGACACGTCCCACGTGTGGCCTCAGTGCCAGTGTTTACAAGCCAGCCAGTGCGGTCGCATCCACGCATACATTCAGTACATTTCACCTTATTCCAGTGTTTTTTGTGCTTGTAACTGCAAAATAAGTTACCATGGGCCCCAAGAAAGTGCCAACCCTGTAGTAAAAAGGGTGAGAATTAGTATGGAAATTAAGAAAGATTTTGAAGGGTTTGGGGCTAACCCTGAGAAGCCTATGCCAGTTGTGGAATCCATTGTCCTATTTCAAAGATTAAGGAAATGTGTGCAAAGTGGGTTGAACTGCAAACCTTTATGGATAAAAAGCACCCTAACACAGCTATTGCAAGCTGTGCTGGTGACTATTACAATGACAGTGTTGTGGCCCATTTTAGGCAAATCTTAAAGGAATGGGAGGTACAGTGACTCTCAAGCTGGTCCTAGTGGCATTAAAAGAAGGGAAGTAACCCCGGAAAAGGACTTGCTACCTCAAGTCCTAATGCAAGGGGATTCCCCTTCTAAACAATAACTTCCACACTCTCCCCTCCTCCCATCCCATCAATCATCATCAGATCTTCAATAAAGGTAAGTGTCATGTATTTTATTCTTAGTAGAGTAGTAATTGTGCATGCCTTCTTCAGTTTGTGTGTATTAAAATTAATATTTCATGTGGTAAAATTTTTTTTTTTTCAAACTTTGGGGTGTCTTGCATGGATTAATTTGATTTCCATCATTTCTTATGGAGAAAATTAATTCGCCTTATGATAATTTCGGCTTACAATGAGCTCTCAGGAACAGATTATTATCGTTAGGCGGGAGTCCACTGTATATGTTTAAGGACCCTCCTTTCTTTTTACCCTTCCTGCTCCTTTCTATTCTTCCACTATACCTATTACTGTAAATAACAAAAAAAGGCACAATACCGTGACTGGAACAATACACAAATAACCCGCACATAGAAGAGAGGAGCTTACGACAACGTTTCGGTCCGACTTGGACCATTTACAAAGTCACACTAACCAGAAGTGGAGCAGGACGGCTATATATAGGCAGGAAGAGGTAGTGGTGGAGTTGGTAGTAGTAGTAGTAGTAGTAGTAGTAGTAGTAGTAGTAGTAGTGGTAGTAGTAGTGGTAGTAGTAGTGGTAGTAGTAGTGGTAGTAGTAGTGGTAGTACAGTGGACCCCCGGTTCACGTTATTAATCCATTCCTGAGAGCTCATCGTAAAGCAAAATTATCGGAAAGCGAATCAATTTTCCCCATAAGAAATAATGGAAATCAAATTAATCCGTGCAAGACACCCAAAAGTATGAAAAAAAAACTTTTACTACATGAAATATTAAGTTTAATGCAACAGAATAATTACAATAACAATAATACCAATAGAATAATCACAATAGAATAATTGACACTTACCTTTAATGAAGATCTGGTAATCATTGATGGGATGGGAGGAGGGGAAACTGCCTAGCCTTTTCACAAATGATTGCTCAAGAGATGCTATCTCCTGCTATCTGTTTTTCATTTATCCACACCAATTACAGTCTCTCAATATTTTCTAACACTTGCGATCGCTGTTTTGTAATCACAGTTGCACCTTTTGCAAGAACAGCTTCCTTGATTGCCGTTTTCCTGCTCACTATAGTAGAGATGGTTGATTGGGATTTACTATACAACTTGGCCAGGTCCAACACACGCACTCCACTTTCATACTTTGCAATTATCTCTTTCTTCATTTCAATAGTCATTAGCACCCTTGGTCTTGATGGGTTGGTACTAGAAGCTTTCTTGGGGCCCATGGTGACTTATTTTGGAGAAACAAGCACCAAAAACAGTGATAATATGGAATGTACCGAATGTATCCTTAGATGCGCGCACACTGGCTGGCTTGTAAACACTGGCACACACGGGGCAGTTCAGGCCACACGTGGACACGTCTCGTACGAATCGTATCGCATACCGGGTTTTGTAACAGGAACCGAGGCAGATTTTTTGCGATATAATGCTTCGGATACCGGATTTATCGGATACCGATGACTTCGCGAACCGGGGATCCACTGTAGTAGTAGTGGGGAAAAAGGAGGAGGAGCCAGTCAAATACAAAGAAAGGGGAGCACTGCAAGGGAGCTAGGTGCCCACAGAGGGAGAGCAAGTGCACAGAGGTGGGTGAAAGGGGAAGTGGTGAAATAAATAATGAAGGAACAGAAGCACAAGACAGAATAAAGAAAGACAACCCATTGGAGAAAAAGGAAAAAGGAAAGGGGAAGAGGGAGAAGAAGAAAAGAAAAAGAAAAAATGAGGAATCAGGTTAAGTCACAGGTGTTCTGAAGTTTGGAGCATTTTACAATGTAGTGGGAGAGGAAGGCATCTACAGAGACGAAGCCAGGACTAAGATTCATACAAGGAAAGTTGTGTATTAGAGAGGATTCAACTAGATGGCGACTGTTAGAGTTGGAAGTAGGGAAGACAGTTTTAGCAGAAGACCAGTCAATAGGATGGCTATGATCTCTGACGTGACAGAAAAGAGCATTATTAGTGTCGGCAAGCCTAACACTATTTTTGTGCTCCCTAAGTCGGTCAGAAAGAGATCGACCAGTTTCTCCAAAGTATTGAAGAGGACAGGAGGAACAAGAAATAGAGTAGACACCAGGAGCATCTGTAGAGGGAGGAGAGGTATGAACAAGATTAGTGCGAAGAGTGTTAGTCTGGCGGAAAGTAAGCTTGATGTCTAAGGGACGGAGATAATTGTTGAGATTAGAAAGACCGGAAATGTAGGGAAGGCAGAGGACAGAAGAGTTCTCAGGAGTAGAGAGTTTGGGAGAGAAGAAATTACGTTTAGCACGTGAGAGGGCAGAGTCTATGAAATGGGAAGGGTAGCCAAGACGGGAAAATGAATTATGAAGAGTGGAAATTTCTGCACTTTTCTGTCACGTCAGAGATCATAGCCATCCTATTGACTGGTCTTCTGCTAAAACTGTCTTCCCTACTTCCAACAGTCGCCATCTAGTTGAATCCTCTCTAATACACAACTTTCCTTGTATGAATCTTAGTCCTGGCTTCGTCTCTGTATATGCCTTCCTCTCCCACTACATTGTAAAATGTTCCAAACTTCAGAACACCCGTGACTTAACCTGATTCCTCATTTTTTCTTTTTCTTTTTCTTCTTCTCCCTCTTCCCCTTTCCTCTTTCCTTTTTCTCCACTGGGTTGTCTTTCTTCTGTCTCGTGTTTCTGTTCCTTCATTATTTATTTCACCACTTCCCCTTTCACCCACCTCTGTGCACTTGCTCTCCTTCTGTGGGCACCTAGCTCCCTTGCAGTGCTCCCCTTTCTTTGTATTTGACTGGCTCCTCCTCCTTTTTCCCCACTACTACTACTACTACTGCTACTACTACTACTGCTACTACTACTACTGCTACTACTACTACTGCTACTACTACTACTACTGCTACTACTACTACTACTGCTACTACTGCTACTACTGCTACTACTGCTACTACTGCTACTACTACTACTACTACTGCTACTACTACTACTGCTACTACTACTACTGCTATTACTACTACTGCTATTACTACTACTGCTACTACTACTACTACTACTACTACTACTACTACTACTACTACTACTGCTACTACTACTACTACTACTACTGCTACTACTACTACTACTACTACTACTACTACTACTACTACTACTACTACTACTACTACTGCTACTACTGCTACTGCTGCTATTACTGCTACTACTACTACTACTGCTACTACTGCCGCCGCCACCGCCGCCACCACCACCGCCACCACCACCACCCACCAACCACCACCCACCAACCACCACCCACCAACCACCACCCACCACCCACCACCCACCACCCACCACCCACCCACCACCCACCACCCACCACCACCCACCACCTCCACCTCCTCCTCCTCTTCCTGCCTATATATAGCCATCCTGCTCCACTTCTGGTTAGTGTGACTTTGTAAATGGTCCAAGTCGGACCGAAACGTCGTCGTAAGCTCCTCTCTTCTATGTGCGGGTTATTTGTGTACCTATTACTGTCCTTGTTACTGTTCAGATTTATAATTTCAAAGCCTAGATCCATGTTTCGACACTATTTTCCATTTTTAAACCCATACCTCTAACTAGTCCTAGTTTAAAGTCCTAACAACACCCTCAACTGTGCTAACAAGAAAACCCACACCTGCCCTGGATAAGTGAACCCCATCCCTGGCATACATGTCATTTCGGCCATAGAAGTGGTCCCAGTTGTCGATGAATGGTACTGCATTATCCTTACAGTGTTTGTCCAGCCAACAATTAATTCCAATTGCTCTAGACAACCATTCATTTCCAACACCCATTCTTGGCAAAATACCACATATAACAGGGTGCCCCTTCCCCCTTCTTCCTAATTATGTCTATTGCTGTCCTGCTGTCCTGTACCTTCTAGCTAAATCCTCACTTCTTCGCTTGCCTACATCATTGCCTCCAGCACTGAGGCATATAATAGGATTAACCCCATTACCGTTCATGTTGTCAGGTCGGCTAACAATATCCTCCATCCCAGCCCCAGGAAAGCAAACCCTCTGTCTCCTACTCCTATCCTTCAAGCAGAAGGCCCTGTCCATGTACCTAACCTGGCTATCCCCAACAACAGCGTTTTTACCTTCCTTGGCATCGTTCATCGTGACGTTCTCAGTAGTCAACTCTTTTATATATATATATATTTTTCAACACACCGGCCGTATCCCACCAAGGCAGGGTGGCCCAAAAAGAAAAACGAAAGTTTCTCTTAAATTTAGTCATTTATACGGGAGAAAGGGTTACTAGCCCCTTGCTCCCGGCATTTTAGTCGCCTCTTACAACACGCATGGCTTATGGAGGAAGAATTCTGTTCCATTTCCCCATGGAGATAAGTGGAAATAAACAAGAACAAGAACTAGAAAGAAAATAGAAGAATACCTAGAGGGGTGTGTATATATATATATGCTTGTACGTGTATGTGTAGTGTGATCTAAGTGCAAGTAGAAGTAACAAGACATACCTGAAATCTAGCATGTTTATGAGACAGACAAAAGACACCAGCAATCCTACCATCATGTAAAACAGTTACAGGTTTTCGTTGTACACTCACTTGGCAGGACGGTAGTACCTCCCTGGGCGGTTGCTGTTTACCAACCTACTACCTAGTATATATATATATATATATATATGTATATATATATATATATATATATACACACACACACACACACACACATGCATACATACATGTTAGGAAGTATTTCTTCAGCCACAGAGTTGTTAGGAAGTGGAATAGTCTGGCAAGTTATGTAGTGGAGGCAGGTACCATACATGGTTTTAAGACAAGGTATGAAAAAGCTCATGGAGCAGGGAGAGGGAGGACCCAGTAGCGGTCAGTGAAGAGGCAAGGCCAGGAGCTGAGTATCGACCCCTGCAACCACAAATAGGTGAGTACATAAATACATATTCACTTGGGGAATAGAGGGTGGTCAAATTTTATGATTTTCGGTGCATTAGTTTAACTTTCACAAGTGTGTCGACACAGTGAGGTCATTTATATTGTTGAGTAGAAGACATTAAGCAACAGTATTGTATTAGAGAGCGTGTCTGTACTGTGTGAATACTCTTACATCACCTCACCTTGACACAGTGTAAGTATAGTCTACACCCCTCATAGTATTAATGAAGTGAAAATCCTTTAATAGATGTAACCTTTTTGAAGATTGTAGCTAATAACAGTTCTTCAAAACCCTCAGAAAGATGTTATCTAGTTCTGTAACCTTTGAGGTATCTAGCTCGCTCAGTAGTTTCTTCATCTCTTATGCTGTTTGTGTATCGTGTCAAGTACTCGGAGAACTCTTCTTTTTTGACCCGCTGGTAATGTCCCTGTTTCTTCGGAGAATACTTCCTTAAATCTTTTGCTCTTTGCAGACTTCCTAGTTATTTCTTGTGAGTTGAGCTTCATAGTTTTTCCATCTTCAGCCTTGTTACCTGTTTTTTCATTTTTACTTTTGTCTTCCATTTGATGTGCTATACAGCAATTTTGGCTCAGATTTGCCATGCCGCTCAAACTGTTGTACAGCTTCTCTCTTTACCCATGTGTATTCGTTTATGGCTCTTATGCTTGCTTTTCCTTTCTCCTGCTTCTTTTGTTGCCTGTATTTTTTTCATGTTCTTGCACAATAGCCTTTGCTTTCTGAATCTCTGGGTGAACCTTAGGATCACTCCGTTCCTGCTATTGTTGTCTTCTGCTCCTGGGTATGCATTTCTCATCTGTCTCCCACCATTTTCCAGTTATGCACTCCTTGATTTCATTTGCTGTTTTTCCTTCTAGTTCCCTTTCCCACTGCACTATATTCTGGAATTGCCTCATGCTTTCATAGTCTTCGTTTTTGAAATAAAATTGCCTTCCCATGCCTTGTTTCTCTCAAACTTCCACAATATATTCAAAACTCAGTACTGTTTGGTCACTAGCATGAGGTGCCTCTCATATTTAATGTCCCCAATGGCAGAAATAACTAGTTGAATGCAAGGTCCAGCCTTGTTGGTACACCCCTATGTCTCTCTCAGGTCGTGTACTTGGTATGTTGACACATGACACCTCTGACATCACCTCCAACATTTTAACCATCCACATTTCAGGCCACACGTCCAGCTTCAGATTCTTTCAGTCTGTTTCTTTGTGGTTAAAGCCTTCTGTAATCAGTAGTGTTGCATTACTTACATTGACTCTTCTTGCCTCCTGCTGTTTAGTGGTGGGATATAAATATAAATCATTGCTATCACCATCCTGGTTTTCCCAGTTTTGAGTAAGCCTTTTGTGTAGGTATTTGACTCTTCTAATCTCTTCAAAACTCACCTGGTTTCTGATTAGCAGTGCTAATCCTCCACCTCATGTATCCTGCCTTGTAATCTGATATCTAGCTGAGAAGAGTGCACCTCTTATCATCTCTGTGAGCTTTGTCTCAGTGAGTGCCATAATGTCTGGGGATGCCTCTGCTATTTATTCCATTCGTTAATCTGTTTGTTATTCCATCTATGTGGATGTACCATATCTTGTTTCCTTTCTGTTATTGTGTTTCGGGTTCCTGATCTGGTCTTTGTTTCTTGGGTCATGGGTGTAGGAGGGAATGTAAGGAGAAGGATGTTGGTTGGGTGTAAGGGAGAGGGAGAGTTGTGGGGATGGTTCTTACACTGAAAGTGGGTCAGCATCATGGATGTAGTTGAGGGAGATTGGGAACTAGAGTGATGGAGGAAGGAGGCCTTGGACTGAGGGGTGGTTTTGAGGAAGGTTTTGCGCTGGAAGGGTTTCTGATTGTGTGAGTGAGAGATGGATTGGGGTAGAGTATGGCTTGGTTAGTGAGTGTGTACTCAGCTATTTGTGGTTGCAGGGGCCGAGTCACAGCTCCTGGCCTGTGTGTGTGTATATGTTAGGGCTTCTGGACACAGTAACATAGTCATAGTAGGGGACTTTAACTTTAGTCAAATTGACTGGAATCCTTTGACAGGTAATCTAGAGTCCAGTGACTTTATGGAAACAGTTCAGGACTGTTTTCTGAAACAGAGCGTAACTGAGCCTACCAGGGGTAATAATTTGCTAGACCTAGTCTTGTCAAATAAGGAAACACTCGTGAATAATCTGGAGATCACTGAAGAGCTTGGCGCAAGTGATCACAAATCCATCACTTTTAGCATTAATTGGGAATGCAAGAATAATGATAATACAGTAAAAATCCCTGATTTTCGTTCTGCCGATTATAATGGACTTAGGGAACATCTGTCTAATCTTGATTGGGGTTATCTAGCTAATGATTTTATTGACGATAATCATACTTATGAATATGAAGGGATCTGCTTTTATGATTGTTTTCTTAATAATGTACACAGTGCCCAGAGTATATACATTCCCCAGAGAGAAATTAGGTCTAATAATAACGATCCCAAATGGGTTAACAGTAGGCTAAAGCATCTATTAGGGGAGAAAAGGGGAATTTATAGGCGCATCAAAAGAGGAGACGTTAACCTTACTGACCAATATGTTCAGCTTAAAAGAGAAGTAAAAAAGGCGATTAGAAAGGCTAAACGTGACTATGAAATTAGAGTTGCTAATGAATCAAAGACTAATCCAAAGGGGTTCTTTCAAGTGTATAGGACGAAGGTGAAGGAAAAAGTAGGACCTCTGAAAACTGGGAATGGACAGCTGACGGATAATGAACTGGAAATGTGTTCCTTATTTAATGACTATTTTTTGTCAGTTTTTACACAGGAAGATGTAAATGAGATTCCAGTAATTAACAATTATTTAGTTCCTGATGAATTTAAGTTAACTAATGTTACTGTCACGAGGGACATGGTTATTAAACAGATAGACAAACTGAAACAAAATAAGTCCCCGGGACCCGATGAGTTGTTTTCAAGGGTACTTAAGGAATGCAAGATGGAGCTTAGTCAGCCATTAACGAGTGTATTCAATGCGTCCATCCTTACCAGTGTTGTGCCAGAGTTGTGGAAGATGGCTAATGTGGTTCCTATCTTCAAATCAGGGGATAAGTCCACTCCTTCAAATTACCGTCCAATAAGCCTGACATCTATAGTGGGCAAGTTATTAGAATCAATTATAGCTGACATTATCAGAAGTCACCTAGAAGAGCATAACTTGATAAATGAATCTCAGCATGGATTCACGAGAGGTCGTTCCTGCCTGACAAACTTACTGACGTTCTTCAATAGAACATTTGAGGCAGTTGACAGTGATAAGGAATATGATATTGTTTATTTGGATTTTAGTAAAGCCTTCGACAGAGTACCTCACAAGAGACTCTTAAGAAAAGTGGCAGCTCATGGTATAGGAGGTAAAGTTCTAGCATGGATTGAGGCATGGCTTACCAATAGAAAGCAGAGAGTTACCATTAATGGAGTGAAATCTGAATGGGGATTAGTCACTAGTGGCGTTCCACAAGGATCAGTTTTAGGCCCTCTCCTGTTCATAATTTACATTAATGACCTTGATGAAGGGATTACTAGTGACATGAGTAAGTTTGCTGATGATACAAAGATAGGCCGTATAATTCACTCTGAGGAGGATATCAATGAACTCCAGGACGATTTGAACAAATTAATGTCTTGGTCTGAAAAATGGCAGATGAAGTTTAATGTGGATAAGTGTAAGGTACTTGCCCTTGGTAATGAAAATAACCCTCGAAGCTATAATCTAGGTGAAGTAGAGCTTGGTCATACAGAATGTGAAAAAGACTTGGGAGTCATGGTAAGCAGAAATCTAAAGCCAAGACAGCAGTGCCTTAGTGTGCGCAACAAGGCCAACAGATTACTTGGATTTATCTCAAGAAGTATAAGTAACAGAAGTCCAAAAGTTATGTTCTTATGTATGCAGGTGTATGTGTATGTACACGTGCACGCGAGCACAGAATGTTGTACCTGCACCCCCTTCCTTCCCTCCACACACAGGTACTGTGTCAGAAGCCTCCTTCCAGTTCACGAATTTGCAGTCCACCGATTCCTCTCTTGCCTCACTTCTGTTACCTTATCTTAGAACCAAAGCAGGTTTGTGAGACAGGCTTTACCCTTTTTAAAACCACGATGGTTGTTCTTTATGCTTCTGCTCGTTTCTGGGTGCTCCACCACTCTTCTGATTATCCTCCATATAATTTTACATACCATGCATGTCTATGACACTGACTAGTAATTTAATACTACATATCTTCATTTTCTTAAATATTAGGACTAGACTTAGTCTTACACCTCTGGCAGTTGCCACATACCAATTTATCTGAAGAAGATTTTAGCTAAGGGGGCACAGCTGTGCTCCTGCTCCCTTTCAGGATTCACGGAGAGATGTTATCTGGTTTCCTTGCGTTGGAGGTCTCTTACTCAGTGGTTCTTTCTCCCGTTGTGTGTACTATGTTAAGTACTTTTTCTCGTAGACTCTCTGGTAATGTCCCTATTTCCTCCGAAAATAATTCTCATTTGCTCAGCTCTCACAGACTTCTTCCTTCTTCAGCCTTATTATCTGATTCTTTACTTTTGTCTTATTTCTGACACGAATGTGTTGCAACTTCAGTTCACTTTGGCTTTCGATCCTATGTCATTCTCAGATTGCTGTGCATATTCTGTGCATTTTCATTTCTGGCTCTTCTACTTGCTTCCCTGTTTTCTGCTGTTCTTTGATTTAAGTAAGTTTATTCAGGTATACACAAATACAGTTACATAGATTATCATACATAGCAGCATATGTGTAGAGAACCTGGGATAACCCAAAAAAGTCAGACAGAGTGACTTATTTCCATTGGGGGGGGGGGTCCTTTGATGCTTTTACACTATAACTTTGCCTCTCTGCGCTTCTGTGTAAATTATGGGCTCTCACTATTCTTGCAATTTCTTCTTTAGCTCTTGGGTATGAATTTTTCCTATGCTTCCCAGCACTTTCCTCATTTATGCTTCATTTCATTCATAGTCTTTCCTTCCAGTTCCCTTTCACACTGAGCTACATTCATTGCTGAACAGTTTCCTCCGTTGAAGTCTGATTTCTCCCTTCCCTCCCACATTGTTTCTCTCCATTTTTACCTCCACAACGCATTCAGAGTTAATCTTATATTTGATAAACGCGCGTTACTGAAGCAGTTATTCACCTTAGGCGATATGTTCGGTGTAAAGCTCGCTGTGAGATCCTTGAGTGAGGATTGTAGCTTGTACTCACCTATTTGTGGTTGTAGCGGTCGAGTCACAGCTCCTGGTTGAACATTAAAATGGTATAAAATACCGACAGGTTGTTAGGTAAGACACATATGCAACAGTTAGGTATCTTTATTATGAAACGTTTCGCCTACACAGTAGGCTTCTTCAGTCAAGTACAGAAAAGTTGATTGAAGCAGAAGATACTTGAAGACGATGTAATCAGTCCATCACCCTTAAAGTTTTGAGGTGGTCAGTCCCTCAGTCTGGAGAAGAGCATTGTTCCATAGTATGAAACAATATGGAGATGAAGTGACAGGATGGAGCTTTTTATAGCGCCAAGAGGTGAGACGTAGGCCACTAGGAGAGGTAAGAACTCAGATGCTGAGAGGTCAGGTCCCTCTCAAATCCAGCCGCTCTCACTAGTGGAAGTTGTCGAAGTTGATTGCAGGTCTGTACCAAGATACCCTTGTGTTGCAGTGTCTGACAGATTGAACATTAAAATGGTATAAAATACCGACAGGTTGTTAGGTAAGACACATATGCAACAGTTAGGTATCTTTATTATGAAACGTTTCGCCTACACAGTAGGCTTCTTCAGTCAAGTACAGAAAAGTTGATAGAAGCAGAAGATACTTGAAGACGATGTAATCAGTCCATCACCCTTAAAGTTTTGAGGTGGTCAGTCCCTCAGTACTTGTACTTGACTGAAGAAGCCTACTGTGTAGGCGAAACGTTTCATAATAAAGATACCTAACTGTTGCATATGTGTCTTACCTAACAACCTGTCGGTATTTTATACCATTTTAATGTTCAATCTGTCAGACACTGCAACACAAGGGTATCTTGGTACAGACCTGCAATCAACTTCGACAACTTCCACTAGTGAGAGCGGCTGGATTTGAGAGGGACCTGACCTCTCAGCATCTGAGTTCTTACCTCTCCTAGTGGCCTACGTCTCACCTCTTGGCGCTATAAAAAGCTCCATCCTGTCACTTCATCTCCATATTGTTTCATACTATGGAACAATGCTCTTCTCCAGACTGAGGGACTGACCACCTCAAAACTTTAAAGGTGATGGACTGATTACATCGTCTTCAAGTATCTTCTGCTTCTATCAACTTTTCTGTACTTGACTTAAGAAGCCTACTGTGTAGGCGAAACGTTTCATAATAAAGATACCTAACTGTTGCATATGTGTCTTACCTAACAACCTGTCGGTATTTTATACCATTTTAATGTTCAATCTGTCAGACACTGCAACACAAGGGTATCTTGGTACAGACCTGCAATCAACTTCGACAACTTCCACTAGTGAGAGCGGCTGGATTTGAGAGGGACCTGACCTCTCAGCATCTGAGTTCTTACCTCTCCTAGTGGCCTACGTCTCACCTCTTGGCGCTATAAAAAGCTCCATCCTGTCACTTCATCTCCATATTGTTTCATACTATGGAACAATGCTCTTCTCCAGACTGAGGGACTTACCACCTCAAAACTTTAAGGGTGATGGACTGATTACATCGTCTTCAAGTATCTTCTGCTTCTATCAACTTTTCTGTACTTGACTGAAGAAGCCTACTGTGTAGGCGAAACGTTTCATAATAAAGATACCTAACTGTTGCATATGTGTCTTACCTAACAGCTCCTGGTTCCGCCTTTTCGCTGGTCGCTACTAGGTCCACTCTTTCCCTGCTTCATGAGCTTTATCGTATCTCTTCTCAAAGGTATGTATGTATCCTGCCTCCACTACATCACTCTCAAGATTGTTCCACTTCCTGCATACTTTATGACTGTGTACTCACCTATTTGTGGTTGCAGGGGTCGAGTCCTAGCTCCTGGCCCCGCCTCTTCACCGGTTGCTACTAGACCCTCTCTCTCCCCGCTCCATGAGCTTTATCAAACCTCGTCTTAAAACTGTGTATGGTTCCTGCCTCCACTACGTCATTTTCTAGGCTATTCCACTGCCTTACAACTCTGTGACTGAAGAAATACTTCCTACTATCTCTCTGACTCATTTGTGTCTTCAACTTCCAATTGTGGCCTCTTGTTTTTGTGTCCCCTCCCTGGAACATCCTGTCCTTGTCCACCTTGTCTATTCCACGCAGTATTTTATATGTCGTTATCATGTCTCCCCTGACCCTCCTGTCCTCCAGTGTCGTCAGGCCGATTTCCCTTAATCTTTCTTCATAGGACATTCCCCTTAGCTCTGGAACTAACCTTGTTGCAAACCTTTGTACTTTCTCTAGTTTCTTGACGTGCTTTATCAAGTGCGGGTTCCAAACAGGTGCTGCATACTCCAGTATGGGCCTGACATACACGGTGTACAGTGTCTTGAATGATTCCTTACTAAGGTGTCGGAATGCTGTTCTCAGGTTTGCCAGGCGCCCATATGCTGCAGCAGTTATCTGATTGATGTGTGCTTCCGGAGACATGCTCGGTGTTATACTCGCCCCAAGATCTTTCTCCTTGAGTGAGGTTTGCAGTCTTTGGCCACCTAGCCTATACTCTGTCTGTGGTCTTCTGTGCCCTTCCCCTATCTTCATGACTTTGCATTTGGCAGGATTAAATTCGAGAAGCCATTTGCTGGACCAGGTGTCCAGTCTGTCCAGGTCTCTTTGAAGTCCTGCCTGGTCCTCATCAGATTTAATTCTCCTCATTAACTTCACATCATCTGCAAACAGGGACACTTCTGAGTCTAACCCTTCCGTCATGTCGTTCACATATACCAAAAATAGCACTGGTCCTAGGACCGACCCCTGTGGGACCCCGCTCATCACAGGTGCCCACTGTGATACATCATTACGTACCATGACTCGTTGTTGCCTCCCTGTCAGGTATTCTCTGATTCATTGCAGTGCCCTTCCTGTTATATGCGCCTGATGCTCTAGCTTCTGCACTAATCTCTTGTGAGGAACTGTGTCAAAGGCCTTCTTGCAGTCCAAGAAGATGCAATCAACCCACCCCTCTCTCTCTTGTCTTACTTCTGTTATTTTATCATAAAACTCCAGAAGGTTTGTGACACAGGATTTGCCTTCCGTGAATCCGTGCTGGTTGGCATTTATACTCCTGTTCCGTTCCAGGTGCTCCACCACTCTCCTCCTGATAATCTTCTCCATAATTTTGCATACTATACACGTCAATGACACAGGTCTATAGTTTAGTGCCTCTTTTCTGTCTCCTTTTTTGAAAATGGGAACTACATTTGCCGTCTTCCATACCTCAGGTAGTTGCCCAGTTTCCAGGGATGTGTTGAAGATTGTGGTAAGTGGTATGCACAACATATCTGCTCCCTCTCTAAGGACCCATGGAGAGATGTCCGGTCCCATTGCCTTTGAGGTATCGATGTCCCTTAGCAGTTTCTTCACCTCCTCCTCATCTGTATGTATGTCGTCCAACACTTGTTGGTGTATTCCTTGTTGGTGTCCCCATCTGGTCTGTCCCCCCAGAGTCCTTCCTGTCTCTACTGTAAATACTTCCTTAAATCTCGTGTTGAGCTCCTCACATACCTCTTGATCGTTTCTTGTGAGTTCTCCACCTTCTTTCCTCAGCCTTATCACCTGGTCCTTGACTGTTGTCTTCCTCCTAATGTGGCTATACAGCAGTTTCGGGTCAGATTTGACTTTCGATGCTATGTCGTTTTCATACTGTCGCTGGGCCTCCCTCCTTATCTGCGCATACTCGTTTCTGGCTCTTCTACTAATCTCCTTGTTTTCCTGGGTCCTATGCCTCCTGTACCTTTTCCATTCTCTGTTGCACTTAGTTTTTGCCTCCCTACACCTTCGGGTAAACCAAGGACTCGTTTTGGTCTTCCTATTATTTCTGTTTCCCTTGGGAACAAAACTTTCCTCTGCCTCCCTGCACTTTGTTGCCACATATTCCATCATCTCGTTTACTGATTTTCCTACCATTTCTCTGTCCCACTGAACCTCCTGCAGGAAGTTTCTCATACCTGTGTAGTCCCCCCTTTTATAGTTTGGCCTGTCCCCTTCAGTTCCTGTTACCTTCTCCACTTGTAACTCTACTATATAGTCAAAACTCAGAACCACATGATCGCTAGCTCCAAGTGTGTGTGTGTGTGTACTCACCTAATTGTACTCACCTAATTGTGGTTGCAGGGGTCGAGACTCAGCTCCTGGCCCCGCCTCTTCACTGATCGCTACTAGGTCCTCTCCCTCTCTGCTTCCTGAGCTTTGTCATACCTCTTCTTAAAACTATGTATGGTTCCTGCCTCCTCTTCTTCGCTTGCTAGGCTATTCCACTTCCTGACGACTCTATGACTGAAGAAATACTTCCTAACGTCCCTGTGACTCGTCTGAGTCTTCAGCTTCCAGTTGTGTACTCACCTAGTTGTACTCACCTAGTTGAGGTTGCAGGGGTCGAGTCCAAGCTGTGTGTGTGCGTGTGTGTGTGTGTGTGTGTGTGTGTGTGTGTGTGTGTGTGTGTGTGTGTGTGTGTGTGTGTGTGTGCGTGCGTGTGTGCGTGCGTGTGTGCGTGCGTGTGTGCTTGTTATTTGTGTGTGTACTCACCTAATTGTGGTTGCAGGGGGTCGAGACTCAGCTCCTGGCCCCGTGTGTGTGTGTGTGTGTGTGTGTGTGCGCGTGCGTGCGTGCGTGCTTGTGTGCATGTGCATGATGTTGCGCCTGCACCACACACACACACACGGGCCTCAACTGAGTCGCCTCTCACTGTTGGAAGAGCTCAGCTAGTGAGAGGGCAGGAGGGCCAGCCAACAACGTCATGCGCCTCAGGCTGTATTAAGTCACACACTCACCTCTCACTCACCTAGTGTTCAAGTCCCGCTCCTCACAGTCATAGCTCTGCAACATTCTGAGAAGTTGTCAGTATCTTTGTTGATAAGAAAAGTATAAAAGAAATGACATGAACTATAGAACTAACCTGGCTATTTACACTTAGTGAAAATAATTCCTGCAGTTGAGTTATATTAATAAAATAATAATATGATAATGCCTCTGAAGCTTGAGTGATTGAACAATGTGGTCAGTGTTAATTTATAATGGAGTAAATCAGTGATAAATAAAAGTTATCAGTGTTACCTATTGTGTTGCGGAGTAAGTCATCTTGCATTATCTCCGTGTCACTGTTACGAAGCGAGGCGGTGTGTATTACTTACTCCGTATTAGGTTAGTTTATTTAAGTATGCCATAGTTTAAGTTATCATAGTTTATGTTGAGGTTATTGTAGTTCAGTGTGTTAAAGTTATAGACAACATGTGGCTGCATTTCACATGTAACATCAAGAATACAGAACTTTGATGTTTATAAAAACTCTTGTAAGCTGAGGGATCCACACTCTGCATGTCATTCTTTAATTGGTATTCCCTGCTGGATATCTGAGGTTATAACGAAGCTTTTTTTACTCTTGACCTTTTTAATGTAGCATCAGAAAAAAGTAACACCTCCGTTCTTTGGTAACATCTGAA
Organism: Cherax quadricarinatus; assembly: GCF_038502225.1. NCBI lineage: Eukaryota > Metazoa > Arthropoda > Malacostraca > Decapoda > Parastacidae > Cherax > Cherax quadricarinatus. The sequence continues at coordinate 921,702 of NC_091308.1, forward strand.
ATAAAGATGGTATGACGGAGTGTGTTGGTTCCTTCAGTAGCAAAAAAGTAGGTATAACAACCAAAATCAGTGTTACACACATGAGACCATATGTTTTGGTGGAGAGTCACTAGACAATATATTGTATTGAAGAGTCACATGCGCGTCAGGTTCAGTCCTTTCAGCCTCTCCATATGGTGCACTTCTTTTAGTTCTAGTACCACTTTAGTTGTGAGCCTTTGGACCTTACTGATCTTAACGTGCTTAATCAGAAGTAGTCTCCATGCTGGGGCCGCAGACTGTGATTGATCTAACATACGTTGTATGTAAGGCTCGGAATGATTCTTTATTCACGTTTCTGAATATTTGTGTGTGTGTGTGTGTACTCACCTAGTTGTACTCACCTAGTTGAGGTTGCGGGGGTCGAGTCCGAGCTCCTGGCCCCGCCTCTTCACTGATCGCTACTAGGTCACTCTCCCTGAGCCGTGAGCTTTATCATACCTCTGCTTAAAGCTATGTATGGATCCTGCCTCCACTACATCGCTTCCCAAACTATTCCACTTACTGACTACTCTGTGGCTGAAGAAATACTTCCTAACATCCCTGTGATTCATCTGTGTCTTCAGCTTCCAACTGTGTCCCCTTGTTACTGTGTCCAGTCTCTGGAACATCCTGTCTTTGTCCACCTTGTCAATTCCTCTCAGTATTTTGTATATCGTTATCATGTCCCCCCTATCTCTCCTGTCCTCCAGTGTCGTCAGGTTGATTTCCCTTAACCTCTCCTTGTTGGACATACCTCTTAGCTCTGGGACTAGTCTTGTTGCAAACCTTTGCACTTTCTCTAGTTTCTTCACGTGCTTGGCTAGGTGTGGGTTCCAAACTGGTGCCGCATACTCCAATATGGGCCTAACATACACGGTGTACAGGATCCTGAATGATTCCTTATTAAGATGTCGGAATGCTGTTCCGAGGTTTGGTAGGCGCCCATATGCTGCAGCAGTTATTTGGTTGATGTGTGCTTCAGGAGATGTGCCTGGTGTTATACTCACCCCAAGATCTTTTTCCTTGAGTGAGGTTTGTAGTCTCTGACCCCCTAGACTGTACTCCGTCTGCGGCCTTCTTTGCCCTTCCCCAATCTTCATGACTTTGCACTTGGTGGGATTGAAATCCAGGAGCCAATTGCTGGACCAGGTCTGCAGCCTGTCCAGATCCCTTTGTAGTTCTGCCTGGTCTTCGATCGAGTGAATTCTTCTCATCAACTTCACGTCATCTGCAAACAGGGACACCCCAGAGTCTATTCCTTCCGTCATGTCGTTCACAAATACCAGAAACAGCACTGGTCCTAGGACTGACCCCTGCAGGACCCCGCTGGTCACAGGTGCCCACTCTGACACCTCGCCACGTACCATGACTCGCTGCTGTCTTCCTGACAAGTATTCCCTGATCCATTGTAGTGCCTTCCCTGTTATCCCTGCTTGGTCCTCCAGTTTTTGCACCAATCTCTTGTGTGGAACTGTGTCAAACGCCTTCTTGCAGTCCAAGAAAATGCAATCCACCCACCCCTCTCTCTCTTGTCTTACTGCTGTCACCATGTCATAGAACTCCAGTAGGTTTGTGACACAGGATTTCCCGTCCCTGAAACCATGTTGGCTGCTGTTGATGAGGTCATTCCTTTCTAGGTGTTCCACCACTCTTCTCCTGATAATCTTCTCCATGATTTTGCATACTATACATGTCAGTGACACTGGTCTGTAGTTTAATGCTTCATTTCTGTCTCCTTTTTTAAAGATTGGGACTACATTTGCTGTCTTCCATGCCTCAGGCAATCTCCCTGTTTCGATAGATGTATTGAATATTGTTGTTAGGGGTACACATAGCGCCTCTGCTCCCTCTCTCAATACCCATGGGGAGATGTTATCTGGCCCCATTGCCTTTGAGGTATCTAGCTCACTCAGAAGCCTCTTCACTTCTTCCTCGGTTGTGTGCACTGTGTCCAGCACTTGGTGGTGTGCCCCACCTCTCCGTCTTTCTGGAGTCCCTTCTGTCTCCTCTGTGAACACTTCTTTGAATCTCTTGTTGAGTTCTTCACATACTTCACGGTCATTTCTTGTTGTCTCTCCTCCTTCCTTCCTTAGCCTGATTACCTGGTCCTTGACTGTTGTTTTCCTCCTGATGTGGCTGTACAACAGTTTCGGGTCAGATTTGGCTTTTGCTGCTATGTCATTTTCATATTGTCTTTGGGCCTCCCTTCTTATCTGTGCATATTCGTTTCTGGCTCTACGACTGTTCTCCTTATTCTCCTGGGTCCTTTGCCTTCTATATTTCTTCCATTCCCTAGCACACTTGGTTTTTGCCTCCCTGCACCTTTGGGTAAACCATGGGCTCATCCTGGCTTTTTCATTAATCCTGTTTCCCTTGGGTACAAACCTCTCCTCAGCCTCCTTGCATTTTGTTGCTACATATTCCATCATCTCATTAACTGGCTTCCCTGCCAGTTCTCTGTCCCACTGATCCCCGTTCAGGTAGTTCCTCATTCCTGTGTAGTCCCCTTTCTTGTAGTTTGGCTTCATTCGTCCTGGCCTTCCTGCTTCTCCCTCCACTTGTAGCTCTACTGTGTATTCGAAGCTTAAAACCACATGGTCACTGGCCCCAAGGGGTCTTTCATATGTGATGTCCTCGATATCTGCACTACTCAAGGTGAATACTAAGTCCAGCCTTGCTGGTTCATCCTCTTCTCTCTCTCTTGTAGTGTCCCTTACGTGTTGGCATATGAAGTTTTCCAGTACCACCTCCATCATCTTAGCCCTCCATGTATCTTGGCCCCCATGTGGGTCCAAGTTCTCCCAATCGATCTCCTTGTGGTTAAAGTCACCCATGATCAGGAGCTTTGCCCTGCATGCATGAGCTCTTCTGGCCACTCTAGCCAGTGTGTCAACCATCGCTCTATTGCTCTCGTCGTACTCTTGCCTTGGCCTCCTGCTGTTCTGTGGTGGGTTATACATCACTGCTATTACCACCTTGGGACCTCCAGAGTGAAGTGTTCCCACTATGTAATCACTTTCTTCTCCGCTGTCTCCTCTCTCCAGCTCATCAAAATTCCAGCGATTTTTGATCAGCAACGCCACTCCTCCACCCCCCCTGTTCCCTCTGTCTTTCCTCAGGATTTGGTATCCCGTTGGAAAGATAGCATCTGTTATCATACCTGTAAGCTTGGTTTCTGTGAGAGCTATGATGTCCGGTGATGCTTCTTTGACTCTTTCATGCCACTCCTCCCACTTATTTGTTATTCCATCAGCGTTTGTGTACCATACCTTCAGTTTCCTTTCCAACACTGTGGTTTGGGGGGCCTATGAGGGTGGGAGACCTGGTGGCATACTGTGGGATTCTATAGCTCGGTGTTGGGTGGAGGCTGTGGGTATGGATTGTAGTGTGTGTTGGGATGGTGTGATAGGTTGTATGGTTCTGAGAGTAGTTGTGTGTGTGCTTGCCCTTGCTGTTCTGTTCTGCTCTGACTGACCTCTGCTGGTTCCCTCCTTGTCTCTTTTCCTAGCTCCTTTCGCTTTTTTGTCCTCTCCCTCAGCTGCTGTCGTTCTGATTTTGTTCTGTCTCTGTCTAGGAACACCCTCTTGTACTCTTCCGAGTATTTCAATCGTGGTTTCTCTTGGAGGATCCTGTTCCGCACTGTTTCCGTCCTGAGAATCAGCTTGATTGGTGTGTGTGTGTGTGTGTGTGTGTGTGTGTGTGTGTGTGTGTGTGTGTGTGTGTGTGTGTGTGTGTGTGTGTGTGTGTGTGTGTGTGTACTCACCTATATGTACTCACCTATATATGGTTGCAGGGGTCGAGTCATAGCTCCTGGCCCTGCCTCTTCACTGGTCGATACTAATTTACTCTCTCCCTGTTCCATGATAATTGTCATACCTCTTCTTAAAGCTATTTATGGAACTTGCTTCCACTACTTCACTTTCCAGATTATTCCAGTTCCTGACAACTCTAAGACTAAAGAAATACTTCCTAACATCCCTATGACTCATCTGGGTTTTCAGCTTCCAATTGTATCCCCTTGTTTCTGTATCCCATCTCTATCATGTCCCCTCTGTCCCTCCTGTCCTCTAGTGTCATCAGGTTGAGCTCCCTTAACCTCTCCTCATAAGACATACCCCTCAGTTCCGGGACTAATCGTGTTACAAATTTTTGTACTTTCTCCAATTTCGTGACGTGTTTGACTGAGTGAGGGTTCCATACTGGTGCTGCATATTTCAGTATAGGCCTTACGTACACTGTGTACAGTGTCGTGAATGACCCTTACTCAGATGTCTAAACGCCAATCTCAGGTTTGCCAATCTCCCATATGCTACAGCAGTTATTTGATTAATGTGTGCCTCAGGGGACATGTTCGTTATAATGCTTACCCCAAGATCCTTTTCTTTAATTGACGTTTGCAGCTGTTGGTTTCCTAACCCGTACTCCGTCTGGGGTCTTCTGTGTCCTTCCCCAATCTTCATGACCTTACACTTACTGGGGTTGAACTCCAGGAGCCATTTGTCGGACCATACTCGTAGTTTGTCCAGATCCCCTTGTAATCTTAACTGATCCTCGCCCACTTGTAGTCTCCTCATCAGTTTCACATCATCAGCGAACAGTGACACTTCTGAATCTATTCCTTCCACCATGTCATTCACGTATACAAGAAACAGCACCGGGCCTAGGACTGAACCTTGTGGAACCCCACTCGACACATTCGTCCACTCCGACACTTCACCACGTACCAACACTCGTTGTTTCCTTCCTGTCAGGTATTCCCTGATCCATTGCAGTACTTTCCCTGTTATTCCTGCCTGCTCCTCTAATTTTTGCACCAGTATCTTGTGTGGTACTGTGTCAAAAGCCTTCTTGCAGTCTAAAAAGATGCAATCTACCCATCCCTCTCTCTCCTGTCTTACTTCTGTTACCTTATCGTAGAACTCAAGTAGATTTGTGACACAAGATTTCCCATCTCTGAAGCCGTGCTGACTGTCATGTATGAGCCCAATCTTTTCAATGTGCTCCACCACTTTTCTCCTGATAATCTTTTCCATGACTTTACATACTATACAAGTCAGTGGCACTGGTCTGTAGTCTAATGCTGCCTGTCTGTCCCCTTTCTTAAATATTGGAACTACATGTGCTGTCTTCTACGCCTCAGGCAACTGCCCTGTTTCGATAGATTTACTGAAGATTGCTGCTAAGGGTACACACAGTTCCTCTGCTCCTTCTCCCAGTATCCATGGAGATATGTTATCTGGGCCCACTGCCTTTGAGGTATCGAGTTCATCTAGCAGTTTCTTCACCTCTACCTTGGTTATGTGTATTGTGTCCAGCAGCTGCTGGTGCATCCTACCTTCACAGTTTTGCTGGAAGCATTCCTGACTATTGTGAATGCTTCTCTAAATCTTTTGTTTAGTTCATCACATACTTCTTGGTCACTCTTCGTCAGCTTCCCTCCTTCTTTCTTCAGTCTGATTACCTGGTCCTTGACTGTTGTTTTTCTCCTAATGTGACTGTATAACAACTTTGGTTCAGATTTGGCTTTTGATGCTATGTCGTTCTCGTATTGCCTCTGGGCCTCTCTCTTTATCCTGCATATTCGTTTCTGGTTCTTCTGCTCAGCTCCTTGTTTTCTTGAATCCTTTGCCTTCTATACCTTTTCCATGCTCTAGCACACTTGGCTTTGGTCTCTTTACACCTCCAATTATACCATGGGCTCACTCTGGTCCTACCATTTTTTCTGTTGCCCTTTGGTATGATCCTTTCCTCTGCCTCCCTGCACTTAGTGGTCACTATTTCCATCATTTCATTTACTGTCTTTCCATCTAGTTCTCTTTCCCACTGCACTTCATGCAGGAAACTTCTCATTCATATGTAGTCCCCTTTTTTGAAGTTCGGTTTCTCGTTGTTCTCGTGCTGCTACATTCTCCACTGTTAACTCTACAAGATATTCAAAACTCAGGACATCATGATTACTAGCACCAAGGGGTCTTTCGTGGGTGATATCCCCTATGTCTGAACTATTCAAGGTGAATATGAGATCCAGCCTTGCTGCAACATCCTCTCCTCTCTGTCTGGTTGTATCCCTAACATGTTGGTGCATGAAGTTCTCCAATACAGTCTCCAACATCTTAACCCTCCATGTCTGATCCCCCATGTGGTTCTAGGTTTTCCCAGTCAATCTCTTTATGATTGAAATCCCCCATTATAAGCAACTTTGTTCTACCCATATGAGCCCTCCTGGCCACTTCAGCTAGTGTATCCACCATTGCCCTATTGCACACATCATGCTATTCTCTTGTTCTGCTGTTAAGTGGTGGGATATACATCACTGCTATCATCACCTTTGGACCCCCAGTCTGAAGTGTTCCTACAATGAAGTCATCTGTTTCCCTTCTTTCCATTCCTCCCATCTCCTTAAAACTCCACTGGTTTTTTATGAGCAGTGCTACTCCTCACCTCCTCTGTTCTCTCTGTCTTTCCTCATAATCTGATATCCAGGTGGAAAAATTGCATCTGTTATCCCTGTAAGTTTTGTCTCTGTTAGTGCTATGATGTCAGGTGATGCATCAATGATGCGTTTTTGCCACTCTTCACTCTTATTTGTTATTCCATCTGCATTGGTGTACCATACCTTTAGCTTCCTTTCCATTACTGTATTTTGGGAGATGGAAGAGGAAGGTGCAGGCTGGGAGGGTAGGAGGCAGGG
>NC_091308.1:930913-985913 GCF_038502225.1 Cherax quadricarinatus
GTAATTCCCTCCTTTGTTGTGTGTGTGTCTCTTAACTGAAATATTGGTGTACCATAATGTAGAGCCGATTGTACTAGTGTACCATGATGTAAAGCTCACTACACAGTTTACCATGATGTAAAGCCTACTCCACTAGTATACCATGATGGAAAGTTTACTGCACTAATGTACCATGATTTGAATACATTGTATACTTTTGTGATCGTTAACACTCATGTGTAATGAACCCCGGATCAGCCCTTGGGATGACACCTGAAGGACGTTTCCGGGGATCAACGTTCCCGCGGCCCAATCCCAGACCAGGCCTTCTGGGGGATCACGGCCTGGTCACTCAGTCTGTTATTGCTGGCCTCACGCAGTTCAGTGTACGAACCACAGCCCGGCTGGTCAGGAACTGATTTTGAGGAACTTTTCAAGTTTCCTCTTGAAGCCGGTTAGACGTTTTTTGATAATTTCCCTTATGCACGGAGGGAGAGCGTTGAAGAGTCGGGGACCTCTTAGTGTACTCGTCGCGTCCCTGCTTTTTACTCGAGGTATTTTCCACTATTTAACAAGTATCTTGTTGGTATAAGAGTGAATACAGTGCTCAAGTTTGGGACCAGTCCCGCCAGGATTTGGGGAAGACACCTGGCAAACACACCTGTACACATGCAACATGATACTGGTATGAGGATAACACCTGGCTAACACATCTCTACACCTGCACCATGATGGTACAGGTATGGGGATGACAGTGGCTAACATATGTGACGCCTTCTTTAAATAAAATAAAGCATCCTGACGACATTCACACTTCAACCATGAGACAGGCTTGCAATATGGACACAGTGCCTAGAGCCGGTATAGTGCCCAGAGTCGGTACAATGCCCAGGGCCGGTGCAGTGCTCAGGGCCGGTACATTGCCCAGGGCCGGTACAGTGCCCAGGGCCGGTACAGTGCTCAGGGCCGGTACATTGCCCAGGGCCGGTACAGTGCCCAGGGCAGGTACAGTACCCAGGGCCGGTACAGTGCTCAGGGCCGGTACAGTGCCCAGGGCCGGTACAGTGCCCAGGGCCGGTACAGTGCCCAGGGCCGGTACAGTGCCCAGGGCAGGTACAGTGCCCAGGGCCGGTACGGTGCTCAGGGCCGGTACAGTGCCTACGGTCGGTATAGTGCCCAGGGCAGGTACAGTGCCCAGGGCAGGTATAGTGCCCAGGGCAGGTATAGTGCCCAGGGCAGGTACAGTGCCCAGGGTCGGTACAGTGCCCAGGGCCGGTACAGTGCCCAGGGCCGGTACAGTGCCCAGGGCAGGTACAGTGCCCAGGGCCGGTACGGTGCTCAGGGCCGGTACAGTGCCTACGGTCGGTATAGTGCCCAGGGCAGGTACAGTGCCCAGGGCAGGTATAGTGCCCAGGGCAGGTACAGTGCCCAGGGTCGGTATAGTGCTGAGGCTTGCTACAAAGTTTTAGGTTCAGAAAATTTAAGAGAAATCTGTAAAAATCAAACTCATTAATTTTCTTAGTTGAATTATTTGTATTGTGTAGTACGTGTATGTGCCATTATAATTTATATATTTACACACTACCAGTATTGATGTATAACCACGTCTAGGGAGCCCAGGACTGCGAGTAATCAGACACCCACTACAAAATGTTTACCCTCGCCCTCACATTAGGTGACTGTCGTTGGAATAAATTGTTATCCACAAATATTTCTATATGAGGTTTTGGGCTATTCTGGACTGTTTTCAAGTCACATGATGGACCGAAACCACGTGTAGAGAGCCCTCTCGAAAGTGGGAGTTATTTGGTAATTGTTCCGTGCGATGGTCTGGGAATTCCCAATTAAAGTTAGCGCTGGGATGGACTTTCGTAATAGAAATTTGCATGTAGTGTTGGGTTGTGGCTCTCTTTTTGAGATACTGAAGTTGGGTTGTCAGTCGCGTTAGGAGTGCTTTCGCTGACATCTACAGTTTCGTGTGTAATAAGAGTCTTGTTGTGCAGATTATGTATGACACAGAAAAGCGAAACGTTTTGATAACGCCTTAAATCAGTAACTTGTGAGAGTCCGTGGAAACATTAGTATGTTTGTGTGTGTTGGTTGATGTAACGTTGACGCTGTCACATGCCAAGTTAGCAGACCTGCCAACCCTAAAGTAAAGGTTCCTGCCAAGTTAGCAGACCTGACAACCCTAAAGTAATGGTTCCCGCCTTGTTAGCAGACCTGCCAACCCTGAAGTGAAGGTTTCCGCCAAGTTAGCAGACCTGCCAACCCTAAAGTAAAGGTTCCTGCCAAGTTAGCAGACCTGACAACCCTGAAGTAAAGGTTCCCGCCAAGTTAGCAGACCTGCCAACCCTGAAGTAAAAGTTCCCGCCATGTTAGCAAACCGGACAACCCTAAAGTAATGGTTCCCGCCATGTTAGCAGACCTGCCAACCCTGAAGTGAAGGTTTCCGCCAAGTTAGGAGACCCGACAACCCTGAAGCAAAGGTTCCCGTCATGTTACCATACCTGACAACCCTGAATTAAAGGTTCCCGCCAAGTTCACAAACTTGACAGCCCTGAAGTAAAGGTTCCCGCCATGTTAGCAGACCTGACATCCCTGAAGTAAGGGTTCCCGCCATGTTAACAGACCTGACAACCCTGAAGTAAAGGTTCCCGCCAAGTTAGCAGACCTGACAACCCTGAAATAAAGGTTTCCGCCATGTTAGAAGAGCTACCAACCCTGAGGTAGTGGTTCAGCCATATTAGCAGAGCTACCAACCCTGAGGTAGAGTTTCCGCCGTGTTAGCAGAACTACCAACCCTGGGGTAGTGGTTCCTCCATGTTAGCAGTGCTACCAACCCTGAGGTAGTGGTTCCTCCATGTTAGCAGAACTACCAACCCTGAGGTAGTGATTCCTTCATGTTAGCAGAACTAACAAACCTGAGGTAGTGGTTCCGCCATGTTAGTAGAACTACCAGCTCTGAGGTAGTGGTTCCGCCATGTTAGTAGAACTACCAGCTCTGAGGTAGTGGTTCCGCCATGTTAGTAGAACTACCAGCTCTGAGGTAGTGGTTCCTCCATGTTAGCAGAGCTGCCATCCCTGAGGTAGTGGTCCCTCCATGTTAGCAGAGCTGCCATCCCTGAGGTAGTGGTTCCACCATGTTAACAGAGCTACCAACCCTCAGGTAGTGATTCCGCCATGTTATCAGAGCTACCAAACCTGAGGTAGTGGTTCCGCCATGTTAGCAGAGCTACCAACCATGAGGTAGTGGTTCTGCTATGTTAGCAGACCTGACAACCCTGAAGCAAAGGTTCCCGCCGTGTTAGCAGAGCTACTAACCCTGAGGTAGTGGTTCCGCTATGTTAGCAGAGCTACCAACCCTGAATCATGATGTGAGGTTCCCCCACACTTCAGTCATGAGATGTAACTATGGAAGTAAATTTTTCCTCAACGGGATCTTGTTTATTCTTTGTAATGAATTGTTTGAGACAGTTTGCTATAGATACTGCGTGCAAGTGTATGCTGATAAATGGTTCAGAGAACTGACATGTTGGTGAATTAGACACCTGTTCAATATTTGGGTATCTTTATTGAGGAAACGTTTCGCCACACAGTGGCTTCATCAGTCCTAAACAGAAACGAATGGTGAAGATTAGAAGGAGTTTGAGGTAATCAGTCCCTCAGCCTGGAGTCGATGTAGTCAGTCCATCAGTCTGTATTGTTTTCAAGATTGATGGACTGATTCCGTCTATTCCAGGCTGAGCGACTGATTACTTCAAACTCCTTCTGATCTTCACCATTCTTCTTTGTTTACGACTGATGAAACCACTGTGTGGCGAAACGTTTCCTCAATAAAGATACCCAGATGTTGCACATGTGTCTAATTCATCAAGTGTATGCTGCTTTGTAGTAAAAGTTAGCCAGCTGAGGATAGGTTAACCAGCTGAGGACATGTTAGTCGACTGAGGCCAAATTAGACAGCTGATGAAGAGTTAGCCAGGTTAGGACTAGTTAGGTAAGGAAGCTTAAGACAGGTTGGGAAGCTGAATACAAATTGGTGACCTAGAAAAAGGTTAACTGAGTACAGGTTAGGGAGCTGTGGACACAGATAACCCGCACATAGAAGAGAGGAGCTTACGACGACGTTTCGGTCCGACTTGGACCATTTACAAAGTCACTTTGTAATTGAAGATTGAGACACTTATGCAGCATATGGGAATCTTTATTCAGGAAACGTTTCGCCACACAGTGGCTTCATCAGTCCAATACAAAGAGGAAGGCGTAAGGAGAGGAGGAGAATGAGGTAATCAGTCCCTCAACCTGGAGTCGTTGTGTTCAGTCCATCAATCTTGTAGAATGTACAGCATAGGGCCGTAGACGTGGCTTATATACTGTAGTGAGGTGACGTGAAGCAGATGGAGGCGGGATCATGGGATCTTGTTACAAAGAATTCTTCAACACTTGTTCAACCTTTGGACGAAGACCTACTTCGACTAGTGGATGGTACCACTATGACCCCGCCTCCATCTGCTTCACGTCACCTCACTACAGTATATAAGCCACGTCTACGGCCCTATGCTGTACATTCTACAAGATTAATGGACTGAACACATCGACTCCAGGTTGAGGGACTGATTACCTCATTCTCCTCCTCTCCTTACGCCTTCCTCTTTGTATTGGACTGATGAAGCCACTGTGTGGCGAAACGTTTCCTGAATAAAGATTCCCATATGCTGCATAAGTGTCTCAATCTTCAACTTGTCGGTTTTTCAAACCATTCATCATCACTTTGTAATTGGTCCAAGTCGAACCGAAACGTCGTCGTAAGCTCCTCTCTTCTATGTGCGGGTTGTTTGTGTATTGTTCCAGTCACGGTATTGTGCCTTTTTTTGTTATTAGCTGTGGATAGTTAAGGAACTGAGGACAGTTATGGTGCATTACCTTAGATTCGGGTAGATCAGGTTTAAGTTAGGTTTTATAGTGACTGAGTTAAGTTTGTTGAATAGAAGTTAAGTTTGTTCATCTGAGGCTTGATACGTAGTGAAGTGTACTGTACCCTGTCTCTAGTGAGGCTCCCTCCCACCCGCCCTCCATCACCTTAGGTGGCAGGGAGGGTTTCATCACTACCGGCGGGAGGGAGGGGGGAGGGAGGTTTCCATCACTACAGGTGAGAGTGAGGGAGGGAGGTTTCCATCACTAAAGGTGAGAGGGAGGGAGGGAGGTTTCCATCACTACAGGTGGGAGGGAGGGAGGGAGGTTTCCATCACTACAGGTGGGAGGGAGGGAGGGACGTTTCCATCACTACAGGTGGGAGGGAGGGTTCCATCACTACAGGTGGAAGGTAGGGTTCCATTGTCAGTAGTGTTACTCTGGACTTGTGTAGTATACTTAGATAATCCCAGCTACTTTATAGATAGGCTCCCTTACTATCTATGACGTCGTTACAACGAGATCCTCACACGTGAGTGGTGAGCCAGCGGCCCAGCCCTCAATCACTCCCGGTCCACTCAGTAGGTATAGACAAGATAGGGCTTCTCAAGACTTAATTATACGCCTCCAAGACATCCAACATGTGTATTTCTAACTCCATTATCTCCTCACGAACTCCCACGACAAATTGTGGCAGCGGTGGGATTTACATATGCACAGTGGTCATCTCTAGGGTGATCAGATTCTGTTTCAGTGGCTAACACATGCCTGGTTGAGGAGGATCTAAATTGGTATTTACAACTGAAACTTGAGAATTCCTCATTACTTGTCGTGTACGTAAGAAATAACGACACTCAGGTTGTTCGTCTGTCTGGTTGTTAGAGGTAGAGGGTACAGAGTCAGAAAAATTGTCAAAGAATCCGTCACATTTGTCTGGATGTCAGGAACTTCGTCATCATCGTATACATACGATCTAAATGCGATTCTTTATACTGACCATTACTGATTTCTCTAACTTTATACTTATTGCCACTGACATGTTCAACCAATCGATATGGACCAACAAACTTTTGATTAAGCTTAGGCATTGCGGATGTTTTATTAATCACCATAACTCTCGAGCCTACTTTAAATTTGGTCGGCTTTGCTCGAATATTAGTGACTCTTGTAAATTCTTCTTTTGATTTATGAAGTGTTTCTCGGATTCTTCTAAAAACACCTTAAGCTAAGCTGGTACGAGTGGCTATGAAATCATCAGGATTATATTTGGGTTTTGGATTAGAATATAACAACTCATATGGTAAATGCTTATCTACACCGTACAACGTATAATGTGGAGTGTTACATATAGAAGCATTGTCAGCAGAATTTATGGCACAGTGTACATCCGGTATAATTTCATCCCTGGTTGCGCTATTGGGAGTGATAGTGGCTCTCAACACATCGAGTACCTTCTTATTAATTCTTTCCGCTAGATTATTACAGAATTCACCTCCATTATCTGTTACTAGGGACTTAGGAGTTGTATGCCTGAAGATTATACGTTCCTTAAACGCTTTAGCAACTGTCTCGGCAGTTTTATCTGCATTAGGAACTAACGCAAAATATCTGGTGAAATGATCTACCATAACACAGATGTTTAATTTCCCTGGAGGGAATGTTGGAAATTAGTTAACAGATGTAAAGCAGCTGATTGTAATGTATTACACCATCACTGCAGATGGGAGGGAGGGTTCCATCACTACAGGTGGGAGGGAGGGTTCCATCACAGGTGGGAGGGAGGGTGGGTTCCATAACTACAGGTGGTAGGGAGGGAGGGAGGTTCCATCACTACAGATAGGAGGAAGGGAGGGTTCCATCACTACAGGTGGGAGGGAGGGAGGGAGGGAGGGTTCCATCACAGGTGGGAGGGAGGGTGGGTTCCATAACTACAGGTGGTAGGGAGGGAGGGAGGTTCCATCACTACAGATAGGAGGAAGGGAGGGTTCCATCACTGCACGTGGTAGGGAGGGAGGGTTCCATCACTACTGGCGGGATGGAGGGAGGGTTCCATCACTGCAGGTGGTTGGAAGGGAGGGTTCCATCACTACTAGTAGGAGGTAGGGAGGGTTCCATCACTATAGGTTGTAGGGAGGGAAGGTTCAATCACTACAGGTGGTAGGAAGGAAAGCTTCCATCACTACCAGTAGGAGGGAGGGAGGGTTCCATCACTACAGGTGGTAGAGAGGGAAGGTTCCATCACTACTGATGGTAGGGAGGGAAGGTTCCATCGCTACAGGTGGTAGGGAGGGAAGGTTCCATCACTACTGATGGTAGGGAGGGAAGGTTCCATCACTACAGGTGGTAGGGAGGAAGGGTTCCATCACTACAAGTGGTAGGGAGGAAGGGTTCCATCACTACAGGTGGTAGGGAGGAAGGGTTCCATCACTACAGGTGGTAGGGAGGAAGGGTTCCATCACTACAGGTGGTAGGGAGGAAGGGTTCCATCACTACAGGTGGTAGGGAGGAAGGGTTCCATCACTACAGGTGGTAGGGAGGAAGGGTTCCATCACTACAGGTGGTAGGGAGGAAAGGTTCCATTACTACTGATGGTAGGGAGGAAAGGTTCCATCACTACTGATGGTAGGGAGGAAAGGTTCCATCACTACTGATGGTAGGGAGGAAAGGTTCCATCACTACAGGTGGTAATGAGGAAAGGTTCCATCACTACTGATGGTAGGGAGGAAAGGTTCCATCACTAAAGGTGGTAGGGAGGGAAGGTTCCATCACTACTGATGGTAGGGAGGAAGGGTTCCATCACTACAGGTGGTAGGGAGGAAGGGTTCCATCACTACAGGTGGTAGGGAGGAAGGGTTCCATCACTACAGTTGGTAGGGAGGAAGGGTTCCATCACTACAGGTGGTAGGGAGGGAAGGTTCCATTACTACAGGTGGTAGAGAGGGAAGGTTCCATCACTACAGGTGGTAGGGAGGGAGGGTTCCATCACTACTGATGGTAGGGAGGGAGGGCTCCATCACTACAGGTGGTAACGAGGGAGGGTTCCATCACTACTGATGGTAGGGAGGGAGGGTTCCATCACTACAGGTGGTAGAGAGGGAAGGTTCCATCACTTCTGATGGTAGGGAGGGAAGGTTCCATCACTACTGGTGGTAGGGAGGAAGGGTTCCATCACTACAGGTGGTAGGGAGGGAGGGTTCCATCACTACAGGTGGTAGGGAGGAAGGGTTCCATCACTACAGGTGGTAGGGAGGGAGGGTTCCATCACTACAGGTGGTAGAGAGGGAAGGTTCCATCACTACTGATGGTAGGGAGGGAAGGTTCCATCACTACAGTCGGTAGGGAGGAAGGGTTCCATCACTACAGGTGGTAGGGAGGAAGGGGTCCATCACTACAGGTGGTAGGGAGGAAGGGTTCCATCACTACAGGTGGTAGGGAGGAAGGGTTCCATCACTACAGGTGGTAGGAAGGGAGGGTTCCATCACTACAGGTGGTAGGGAGGGAGGGTTCCATCACTACAGGTGGTAGGGAGGGAGGGTTCCATCACTACACCAAGGTCATTAAGACTATCTACAATACGAGGGTCATTACAAGGAATAAGGTAAAATTTACACGTATGTTTTTTAGCTAACATACGTGTAAATTTTACCTTATTCCTTGTAATGACCCTCGTATTGTAGATAGTCTTAATGACCTTGGTGTAGCAGATAGTCTTTTTAGTATGATAATAAGATGTTATCTTCATTGTAGAATAATAAGAAAATATTATAACCTTTATACTATAATAATAAGGTAAAAGGACCCCAATGGAAATAAGTCACTCTCTCTGACTTTTTTGGGTTATCCCAGGTTCTCTACACATATGCTGCTATGTATGATAATTCTATGTAACTGTATTGTGTATACCTGAATAAACTTACTTACTTACTTACTGTAGGGAGGAAGGGTTCCATCACTACAAGTGGTAGGGAGGAAGGGTTCCATCACTACAGGTGGTAGGGAGGGAGGGTTCCATCACTACAGGTGGTAGGGAGGGAGGGTTCCATCACTACAGGTGGTAGGGAGGGAGGGTTCCATCACTACAAGTGGTAGGGAGGGAGGGTTCCATCACTACAGGTGGTAGGGAGGGAAGGTTCCATCACTACAGGTGGTAGGGAGGAAGGGTTCCATCATTACAGGTGGTAGGGAGGAAGGGTTCCATCACTACAGGTGGTAGGGAGGGAGGGTTCCATCACTACAGGTGGTAGGGAGGAAGGGTTCCATCATTACAGGTGGTAGGGAGGAAGGGTTCCATCACTACAGGTGGTAGGGAGGAAGGGTTCCATCACTACAGGTGGTAGGGAGGGAGGGTTCCATCACTACAGGTGGTAGGGAGGGAGGGTTCCATCACTACAGGTGGTAGGGAGGAAGGGTTCCATCACTACAAGTGGTAGGGAGGAAGGGTTAAATCACTACAGGTGGTAGGGAGGGAGGGTTCCATCACTACAGGTGGTAGGGAGGGAGGGTTCCATCACTACAGGTGGTAGGGAGGGAGGGTTCCATCACTACAGGTGGTAGGGAGGGAGGGTTCCATCACTACAGGTGGTAGGGAGGGAGGGTTCCATCACTACAGGTGGTAGGGAGGGAGGGTTCCATCACTACAGGTGGTAGGGAAGGAAGGTTCCATCACTGCAAGTGGTAGGGAGGAAGGATTCCATCATTACAGGTGGTAGGGAGGAAGGGTTCCATCACTACAGGTGGTAGGGAGGGAGGGTTCCATCACTACAGGTGGTAGGGATGGAGGGTTCCATCACTACAGGTGGTAGGGAGGGAGGGTTCCATCACTACAGGTGGTAGGGATGGAGGGTTCCATCACTACAGGTGGTAGGGAGGAAGGGTTCCATCACTACAGGTGGTAGGGAGGGAGGGTTCCATCACTACAGGTGGTAGGGAGGGAGGGTTCCATCACTACAGGTGGTAGGGAGGGAGGGTTCCATCACTACAGGTGGTAGGGAGGGAGGGTTCCATCACTACAGGTGGTAGGGAGGAAGGGTTCCATCACTACAGGTGGTAGGGAGGGAGGGTTCCATCACTACAGGTGGTAGGGAGGAAGGGTTCCATCACTACAGGTGGTAGGGAGGGAGGGTTCCATCACTACAGGTGGTAGGGAGGGAGGGTTCCATCACTACAGGTGGTAGGGAGGGAGGGTTCCATCACTACAGGTGGTAGGGAGGGAGGGTTCCATCACTACAGGTGGTAGGGAGGAAGGGTTCCATCACTACAGGTGGTAGGGAGGGAGGGTTCCATCACTACAGGTGGTAGGGAGGAAGGGTTCCATCACTACAGGTGGTAGGGAGGGAGGGTTCCATCACTACAGGTGGTAGGGAGGGAGGGTTCCATCACTACAGGTGGTAGGGAGGGAGGGTTCCATCACTACAGGTGGTAGGGAGGAAGGGTTCCATCACTACAGGTGGTAGGGAGGGAGGGTTCCATCACTACAGGTGGTAGGGAGGAAGGGTTCCATCACTACGGGTGGTAGGGAGGGACGGTTCCATCACTACAGGTGGTAGGGAGGGAGGGTTCCATCACTACAGGTGGTAGGGAGGGAGGGTTCCATCACTACAGGTGGTAGGGAGGGAGGGTTCCATCACTACAGGTGGTAGGGAGGAAGGGTTCCATCACTACAGGTGGTAGGGAGGGAGGGTTCCATCAATACAGGTGGTAGGGAGGAAGGGTTCCATCACTACATGTGGTAGGGAGGGAGGGTTCCATCACTACAGGTGGTAGGGAGGGAGGGTTCCATCACTACAGGTGGTAGGGAGGAAGGGTTCCATCACTACAGGTGGTAGGGAGGGAGGGTTCCATCACTACAGGTGGTAGGGAGGAAGGTTTCCATCACTACAGGTGGTAGGGAGGGAGGGTTCCATCACTACAGGTGGTAGGGAGGGAGGGTTCCATCACTACAGGTGGTAGGGAGGAAGGGTTCCATCACTACAGGTGGTAGGGAGGGAGGTTTCCATCACTACAGGTGGTAGGGAGGGAGGGTTCCATCACTACAGGTGGTAGGGAGGGAGGGTTCCATCACTACAGGTGGTAGGGAGGGAGGGTTCCATCACTACAGGTGGTAGGGAGGGAGGGTTCCATCACTACAGGTGGTAGGGAGGGAGGGTTCCATCACTACAGGTGGTAGGGAGGGAGGGTTCCATCACTACAGGTGGTAGGGAGGGAGGGTTCCATCACTACAGGTGGTAGGGAGGGAGGGTTCCATCACTACAGGTGGTAGGGAGGGAGGGTTCCATCACTACAGGTGGTAGGGAGGGAGGGTTCCATCACTACAGGTGGTAGGGAGGGAGGGTTCCATCACTACAGGTGGTAGGGAGGGAGGGTTCCATCACTACAGGTGGTAGGGAGGGAGGGTTCCATCACTACAGGTGGTAGGGAGGGAGGGTTCCATCACTACAGGTGGTAGGGAGGGAGGGTTCCATCACTACAGGTGGTAGGGAGGGAGGGTTCCATCACTACAGGTGGTAGGTGGTAGGGAGGGAGGGTTCCATCACTACAGGTGGTAGGGAGGGAGGGTTCCATCACTACAGGTGGTAGGGAGGGAGGGTTCCATCACTACAGGTGGTAGGGAGGGAGGGTTCCATCACTACAGGTGGTAGGGAGGGAGGGTTCCATCACTACAGGTGGTAGGGAGGGAGGGTTCCATCACTACAGGTGGTAGGGAGGGAGGGTTCCATCACTACAGGTGGTAGGGAGGGAGGGTTCCATCACTACAGGTGGTAGGGAGGGAGGGTTCCATCACTACAGGTGGTAGGGAGGGAGGGTTCCATCACTACAGGTGGTAGGGAGGGAGGGTTCCATCACTACAGGTGGTAGGGAGGGAGGGTTCCATCACTACAGGTGGTAGGGAGGGAGGGTTCCATCACTACAGGTGGTAGGGAGGGAGGGTTCCATCACTACAGGTGGTAGGGAGGGAGGGTTCCATCACTACAGGTGGTAGGGAGGGAGGGTTCCATCACTACAGGTGGTAGGGAGGGAGGGTTCCATCACTACAGGTGGTAGGGAGGGAGGGTTCCATCACTACAGGTGGTAGGGAGGGAGGGTTCCATCACTACAGGTGGTAGGGAGGGAGGGTTCCATCACTACAGGTGGTAGGGAGGGAGGGTTCCATCACTACAGGTGGTAGGGAGGGAGGGTTCCATCACTACAGGTGGTAGGGAGGGAGGGTTCCATCACTACAGGTGGTAGGGAGGGAGGGTTCCATCACTACAGGTGGTAGGGAGGGAGGGTTCCATCACTACAGGTGGTAGGGAGGGAGGGTTCCATCACTACAGGTGGTAGGGAGGGAGGGTTCCATCACTACAGGTGGTAGGGAGGGAGGGTTCCATCACTACAGGTGGTAGGGAGGGAGGGTTCCATCACTACAGGTGGTAGGGAGGGAGGGTTCCATCACTACAGGTGGTAGGGAGGGAGGGTTCCATCACTACAGGTGGTAGGGAGGGAGGGTTCCATCACTACAGGTGGTAGGGAGGGAGGGTTCCATCACTACAGGTGGTAGGGAGGGAGGGTTCCATCACTACAGGTGGTAGGGAGGGAGGGTTCCATCACTACAGGTGGTAGGGAGGGAGGGTTCCATCACTACAGGTGGTAGGGAGGGAGGGTTCCATCACTACAGGTGGTAGGGAGGGAGGGTTCCATCACTACAGGTGGTAGGGAGGGAGGGTTCCATCACTACAGGTGAGAACATAAGCACTGAGCGCAGGTTACCAAGATGAATATCATGAACGTGAGTGTTATTCACAAGTGATCAGGATGCAGGAGTAATGAACATACAGCAGCAGTGACACAACTCTTATTGTTGATGTTATTACTTGACCTTTGTGATAGTGCGCACCATCCCTGCTGAATCTTTCTCTCAGAGAGAGAGAGAGAGAGAGAGAGAGAGAGAGGGAGGGAGGGAGGCAGGCGTGTAGCCCGCAAAAATTCTTTTTCATTATAGGAAGCGAGCAAATCGAGAATCTTATCAGATAGTCAAGGAGACTAGAAATAAATGTACTAATGTAAAGGGAGAGGAAGAAAGAAATTTTGGAAATAAAATAGTAGATAAGAGTAAGGTAGAATCAAACATTTTATTTAAGTCTGTAAAAAAGGAAATAGCATTATGAACTGCTATTAAAGAATGAAATTATTAAAGATTCCAATATTGGGTTATAGCAGGATGAGACATGACAGCAACTTTTTAAGTCTTGAAAAAGACTTAAAAGAGAAGATAATAACAAGGATAAGAAGAGGTCACAGTTGCAAATTGAATGGAAAGTGGAGTGACAAGGTTATTACAAAAATTTTATTTTTACATAGAGTAGTTGACCAGTGGAATAAATTAAAAGAATTAGTAAAGTGTTACAACACACACACACACACACACACACACACACACACACACACACACACACACACACACACACACACACACACACGTACGCACGCACGCACGCACGCACGCACCCACCAGGGCCACGTTATGGACAATCAAACAGTGGGATAAGCTGCTACTGGCTCTCAGCAGCATCAGTGAAGCGCTGTAGTGAAGCAGCTGTGCAGTAAGTACCAGGATACAACGTGAAAGTGTTTGGAAGAAACATATATCAGAGGACTTGCAAGTTCACAGTGGGCTTATCTTCTGAGAGCAACTATATACTTCTATCCAAATTAAGAACTATCGTGCATCATCTAGGTATTTGAGTTAAAAACAGAAAAGCAGAAGGCTCTCTTCCCACCCTCCGGCCGTTACCGGCATGAAACAGAGAAATATCTATCATACGATATTGAAAAATGGCGGAACTGTGTGGAAGACTTGGGCTACAACTACCTCTATTAAATTAGTGAAGTTTCTCTCTTTACCCCTGTTACTCCCCTACCACTGAGAACTGTGTATATTAGTAGTTCTACCTCTGGTTACAACCAGTTCTGCCGTGATTAATACAGTCGCCTACTTCTACTACTACTACTGTCATTAACTAGGTTGGCAAGTTACTAGATCGTCCTGGTGCAGTTGCTGAACAAACATCAAGAATCCATTGATGTCTGATTGCGCCATCGTAGTATCTCGTTGAATGTTGTAATTGCAAAGTGCTTGTCCAGCGGGTTCTTAAATAATTGTATTGTGTTCGCGGTTCAACACTAGCGGGTATTTTCTCCCCCCCCCCTCTTTTTTTGGCATAATTCTGTTTGCAAAGACTGTATACGTTCGTGTTGCACCTTCTGCCTCGCAGTTTTACTTCATTATTTCAAGTTATGGACTCATTGAACACTTCAAATATCTCATGTTTGAGTGTTTCAAAACTATTCGGTATGTTAAAGGTTTGAATAAGATCTAGTATTCTCCGTATCCTAAGAGAGAAAATGTTGAGTATTTTGAATCTTTCTTCATATAGCTTGTTCTGAGTTATGGTACGAGATTGTTAGCTCTTCGCTATGCACTCTCTCCAGTACTTCTTCCTCCTATGAAATTTGGAGACTAAAACCGGATAGAATATTCTAGATGAGATGCAACAAGCATGTGCATTATACACAACTTGCACATAGGTGAAAGAAGCTTATGACTACGTTTTGGTCCAACTTGGACCATTGACTAGTCACACTAACACATGAAGGTGTGCATTATAGAGAGTCAGTATGGGGCAGGTGTGTAGATGAATGGTTCAGGGAACCGACACGTTGATATATTAGACACATGGGCAACTCTCGGGTATCTTTATTGAGGAAACGTTTCGCCACACAGTGGCTTCATCAGTCCATACAAAGGAGAAACGTGAGGAACAGGAGGAGAATGAGGTAATCAGTCCCACAACCTTGAGTCGATGTGGTCAGTCCATCCACCTGCAGTGGTCAGTCTCCCCCACCTGCACTTCACACCCCTGCTTCTCTCCCACCTGCACTTCACACCCCTGCTTCTCCCCACCTGCACTTCACACCCCTGCTTCTCTCCCACCTGCACTTCACACCCCTGCTTCTCTCCCACCTGCACTTCACACCCCTGCTTCTCTCCCACCTGCACTTCACACCCCTGCTTCTCTCCCACCTGCACTTCACACCCCTGCTTCTCTCCCACCTGCACTTCACACCCCTGCTTCTCCCCACCTGCACTTCACACCCCTGCTTCTCTCCCACCTGCACTTCACACCCCTGCTTCTCTCCCACCTGCACTTCACACCCCTGCTTCTCCCCACCTGCACTTCACACCCCTGCTTCTCTCCACCTGCACTTCACACCCCTGCTTCTCTCCCACCTACACTTCACACCCCTGCTTCTCCCCACCTGCACTTCACACCCCTGCTTCTCTCCCACCTGCACTTCACACCCCTGCTTCTCTCCCACCTGCACTTCACACTCCTGCTTCTCTCCCACCTGCACTTCACACCCCTGCTTCTCCCCACCTGCACTTCACACCCCTGCTTCTCTCCCACCTGTACTTCACTCCCCTGCTTCTCTCCCACCTGCACTTCACACCCCTGCTTCTCTCCCACCTGCACTGTCATGTGGGTTTTTTGATACGTGGATAGGGTAAGAATACTCACGTAGGCTGGTAGTACGTATAATATAACGGAAAGTGTGGGAAGGCACCAACAGCTGACCTGCCTCTCTCTGCTCCCTATCTTGACTGACCCATGAGTGCCTATGGGTGAGGGGGGGTTTGAAATCCTGCTATGGTCAGCAGCAATATGAATACAGTCAGTGATTCACGCAGAGATAGTTGGTAGTGAGTCATCTACTGGTACACTGGTTACTGGTAACTGGTTACTAGGAACTGGTACTACTACTGAGAGCTCGGCGACGCTAACGTATGTCGTCCCAACATACAACTAATACAAACTAGAGATGGCAGGTGTACGACTTGGGCTGATTCTATACAATGTCAAAGTACACAACAATTGAACATTATAACATACATAAGTAGAACATTGGAATGGAAGCTTACGTAACTGAAACTGTAATGCAATACAAGGTATTGCATTACAGTTCTCTCCCACCTGCACTTCACACCCCTGCTTCCCTCCCACCTGCACTTCACACCCCTGCTTCTCTCCCACCTGCCAATTCTAAATGATCATTCGTATAACTTACGTACCTCGGCAAATGTACTAAATTACAAATAATTTGATAATAAAATATATTTATACATATGTTAAGATTTGAGCGTCGTCCTTCCCGTTGTTCTCTTGGCGTCAAGTTTGTGTTGATACAGAGGAAGTTACCTGTAGCAGTGGTCGTCTAGCTAGACCAACTTTCAGAAGTTGATAAGTATGGCATGCACAACGCCAGATATCTTTCGTAAGCGTGTATACAGGTTGCTGTACTTGTGTCTTATCAACTTGTCGGTATTCCATACCACTGATAATATGATGCTTGTATACGATTTGAAAATAATGGGAACTCAAGTTGGGAGAAGCAGAAGTTTAACGCCAGGAGAGGATGCAAATTGTAGTGATATGTAAACAAGTGGGCATCATGTATAGACATGAAGACAAGTGGGCACCATATATGGACATGTAGACAAGTGGGCACCATGTAGGGACATGTAGACAAGTGGGCACCATGTAGGGACATGGAGAAAAGTGGGCACCATGTAGGGACATGTAGACAAGTGGGCACTATGTAACGACATGTAGACAAGTGGGCACCATGTAGTGACATGTAGACATCTGGGCACCATGTAGTGACATGTAGACATCTGGGCACCATGTAGTGACATGTAGATAGCTGGGTACCATGTAGCGACATGTAGACAAGTGGGCACCGTGTAACGACATGTAGACAAGTGGGCACCATGTAGTGACATGTAGACAAGTGGGCACCATGTAGTGACATGTAGACAAGTGGGCACCATGTAGTGACATGTAGACATCTGGGCACCATGTAGTGATATGTAGACACCTGGGCACCATGTAGTGACATGTAGACAGCTGGGCACCAGTGACCTTGTGCTACAAATATCGGTAGGTTTTACTGTGGTATTAAAAAGTTTGGTTGGATTTTCCTGAAGCAATAAGCTTACAACTAAATGTCCGTGGCTTATTGAAGCAAATAAATGAGCACAACTGTGTGTTTATAGATGAGAACTTTGATGTGATGAAATGTTTCGTGTACAGAAGCTACGACGGTATCATAGTATATCCAACCCGCTGCTGCAGAGGCAACTCAGTAAAAAGGTGACGCATCAAAATCTTGGCTTAGTTTTTAAACCTGGAATATTCCTATCTGGCAGACTGAAAAAGTTATTCTGCCCAAGGGACTCACAGACATGACCCAGCTGAGTGAGTCCTGAGCCCTGAGCCCTTCCCTGTAAGGATGCAGGTGATAGGCTAGCAGTTTTTGCCCTGTTGAAGAGTGCCATCCCCCCAGAACACTCATTGCAAGCACTGTGACCATATTTCAACTAACAGTAACATTAAAGCATTCATGGCGCTGAAAGTCTGCAGTAAAACTGCCAACAAAGGTGTGCCATGAGGGAGGTGAAGGTTCAGAAACTCGGATATGCAAAAACTGCAAGATAATGGGAGTAAAAGTTAAACACAAGGTCAGTGGGAAAACACAAATAACTTGATTCAAGTCAGAGAATCAGTCAATGGTGAGGCAGGTGGAGGCCTGTGAGTCAGTCTCACACATCTGAGAACTTACTGCAAACTGAACTCTAAAGAGCTTGTATCATCTGCCTACAACCTCGCAAAAATTTCACTGAATCCAGCACCATTAAGTTAGCGGTCGCTGCTACCGTGGGTCCGTCATACAGCCGAGATTAATGTCCATAACCTCTTCTTGATCTTTAATAAAATATGTTGCACTAGCGTTAATATTAACTAAAGAAAAACCTCTTCAACCCTTGTAATTATAACATGAAGCCTTCTGAAATTTTCTTGTCTGTGAAAATCATCAGACTCCTTAGTGTGAGGAAGGAGTTTGGTATTCCCAGTGCCACTGACACAATAATTGACCATAACACTGTACTTGGTATTCAAGTGCTGAAAAAATGAGGAACATTGTCAAAGAAAATTTCTAAGCAAACACGTCCAAATGTATAACCAGTACATGCATTATATATCATCATATAACCTACGTGGATACAGGCCTATCATTGTAGACAAGAACAACAGATGACACCTCCATTTCAGTATGTATTCAATGGGCATTACGGTCCTGTAAGCTCTCACAGGAAAGCACATCAGCAGTAATCACTAGCTTAAATTAATTGCAAAAATAACTGTTAAGGAAGAAATATGGCGTGTGAGGTCCCTGGTAGGACAGACTCTCCTCTGGTTGCTTCGTCCATCATTAACACTAACTGTAAGTATATTGTTAAGCTCAGCACTTTACATCGACCTTCTGCGTTACAAACCGATCTCCTTGTCATTCTAATCACACTTAAATTAACATACAACAATAAGGTTGATGTCATGATAATAGTTGATTGTATCATCACTGAATGTACTCCTAATGACTAATAACGTTGTAAAAGTCAGTTCAAAATATCCGAAAGTCAAAGAAAAAAGAATTAACTATTTTTTCTGGCTTCCATCCCACCCTGACCTAATCCTACATAATAAGACTGATCAATTTACCCAAGAAGTGTATCAAAAGTTGAAGTTGAATGTCCCCTTCAAGTATGTGTGTGGTGAGCAGTCAAACCAGAACTGTACATTAGATGCTTGAATTTATGAAGTATTGTGTAAACGCTCTGATTAACTGTGGTGACTGGTTTGATGAGTGAAGAACACTAATAACGGGTGGTAATTAACTGTGGTGACTGATTTGATGAGTGAAGAACACTCACAAGGGGCGGTAATTAACTGTGGTAACTCGTTTGATGAGTGAAGAACACTCACAAGGGGTGGTAATTAACTGTGGTGACTGGTTTGATGAGTGAAGGACACTCACATACGGCGGAAATTAACTGTGGTGACTGGTTGTGTCCAGTAAAAACTGTTCGTGTATTTGTGTTGACTATAACGTAAGGAATGTCACTTACGTTCCTGGGTGTAGTGCCAGCCAACTGTCAGAGTGCTGTTTATCGCTTACACACATTATTCTTTGTTCCATCGTTTACTCGCAATATTCTTCATTCCATCGTTTACACAAAATATTCTTCATTCTAGCGTTTACACACAGTATTTTTTCGTTCTCTTGTTTACACAATATTCTTCATTCATTATGTAAATATAAGGCACCTTTGAAATTGTTATTCTTAATTTAACATAGGTCTTAGATCAAGGTGACGTGCGTGATTTGTCCTGAGAGAGAGAGAGAGAGAGAGAGAGAGAGAGAGAGAGACAGACAGACAGACAGACAGACAGACAGACAGACAGACAGAGACAGAGAGATAGAGACGTAGTGAGGAAGCATGAGCGAGCTAGAGAGTGAGAATTACCAGAGGGTAGGTGTTGATTCACGTTACTGCACTAACAACCTCTTGTCAAGGCAAGAAAAATTGCCGATCTGGAGAATGTACAGAGAACTTTTACTACTATTCTCATAATTGGAAAATAGTGGAGGGAATGATTCCAAATTTGCACGTAGAACTAACCATTTAGGAAAGCAAGAGACAGCATATGATGTAAATTACCCCAGTGAAAAGCAGGAATGTAGTAATACCAGTGGTGGCGCCAAGGGAAGGATGTGGCTGGGAGGGGTTAACGGGGGCTCCAGCCCCTGAAGCCCCCTCCTTTGTGATGAAAATCATCAATTATTCAACATATTCTTATGTGCAAATCCCCTATTCTAGATACGGATCAATAGGTATATTGGCATGCTTCTATGTATTTAGATGTTTAGACAATGGAGCAAGTGGGCGTAGAGCACAACCCTGGCCGGACATAACCTCACTAGAAGTCTTAATGTTGACACAAGGTATTATTAACATTTATACTTCCAAGCACAACACAAGACTCGCACTGCTACAACTTCACTTACCCTGAGCTTCTCGCTCTACGCTACAATTAATATACAGTGGAACCTCTGTAGTTGGATGCACCTTTATTCGTAAAATCCAGTATTCGGAATAAAAAATCGAGAATAAAAAGTACCGACATTCACAAATATCGCTCTATTCGGAACGAATATTGAAAATAAGTGATCATGGCCCAGAATAAGAATAGTGAAGAAAAAAACTAAAAGAAAAGTTATAAGAACCACCGTTGAAATAAAAGAGGAATTTATTTCATAACACGAAAATGAAATACTACTTGATCCAATATTGAGAAAATTCAATATTCAGAACACTCAGGAACCAATTAATTCCGAATACAGAGGATCTACTGTATTATGTTCTAGCTATGTATCATCACGCTAAAAATGCCATGGTTAATATAATTATTTTTATGGCTTACATATTGATGCAATTTCATATAATTATTGTTCTTATTCTTCAGTATGGACGATCGTTTTCTCACTATTATACAATTTGTAATCTGTAATATATACTCTAAAGTTAAATCAACGTGCATGTTTGTGACGCAGTCGTTCCCCCTAACCTCCCTGTCAGCCAGATACCACCTGTCAACCCCTCCAATATAGAAATTCTGAAGCCGTCCCTCAATAATACACTAAAAACTCAATTATAAAGGCTCCAAGGCTTTTTCAACTCTCTTCATATACAAGTGAACTTACTACTGACCACTATCTGCATATAGATGGGAGCCTGGCAAGTTACTCTCAAAAAGACGCTGCTTATCACCCGGGTGATGGTGCCTTCATTGGAATGCAAGCAGCTAGCACTAATAACTTGACAGGCTAGGATGGGGGGGGCATCAAGCAGAAGACTTAGTCTGAGACCGGGCGGCTGAGGAAGTGATCCTCGGAACCATCTCTAGCTAGTCTGTTGGAGGATTCGTTTGTGTGCTGGAATAGACAGTCAGATAACCTTGTGTCACTGAACATTGTCACAAACACTCATTTGAGAATAACTGTTACCTCACATAATGAGGCAGATAATAAGCTTCTTAAGTGGTGCATTATTAAAGAGGTCAGCTTCCTTTAGATTGAACTTTCTGACAGAGTCAGTATTTTAGTAGGCAGTAACTGTGTATGTTTAAGGAATTATTTAAGCCACACAGAGTATTTATTGGATTAAAACCTGCCAAGTACGATTATACCTTTTTTTTTACAATTATTTGGCACGGTGTTGTTAATTAAGGTTATCTTCTAGAAAGAGGTGGCATCTTGACACAGGTTGTAGCCAGTGATCAGTACAGGAGCTCAAGTCGTAGCTGCAGGTGCTATTACTGTTCTCTGCCTTCTTCTTCTTCTCTTACTCTTGGAAATTTGTATGTTATTTACCTCTATACTAATGCGCAGAAAACTGTGTTTGTCAGTAGTTACTAAGCAGGTGAGGATTTTAGCTAGTTAAAGGAAGCCGTCCTGGCAGCACGAACGTGAGCATATGTTCTATAGAGTAAAGGAACCACTTGGAGATGTGTACACTCACTATGTGAGACTGTATTGCCTAAACACTTGCGTGCATCCGTCTTTCTCTTTACTGTCACCCTTATATTTCACTGATTTACGCTCCCTCCTACCAGAGTAAGCCAAAATGTTCAGTAGGCAAAATCAGGTTATGTAAGAAGATGTTATGGTGTGCTGGAGAGCTGACGTATAATGTATACCCACGCTCTGGCCACTCCGTCATCATACTCTCTCTCTCCTCCATTATTTAATAACATCATTACATATACTGCGTTCCACTGATACATTTTATCCAACACTTGAATACTCTTAGGATATGACATCCAGCAGGGCTAAAGTTTTTCCAGATATACGGACAGCAATCATGTAAGGAAAACGTGCCTCAACAAACGCTTAGGCAGCTTAAAAATTCGAACATAGCACTTTTCGTCATTTGAGAGACGATGTGTAATATATGCATACTTCCCTGACCGCCGTGTAATGAAGGTGTCAGTATTCTGGACACGGTGTGACACCACCAAATTGTGGGATCTTAGAGTTACGTAATGCAGATATTGTCTCATTCAGTGTTTTTACTGTTTTCCCTCGCATATTTACTGCATACATTTGCCAAAGTTTTTGTCGTGGGTTTGTTTCAAAGTACACTTAGAATTTTTCTATATTAAAGTTTTGTCATGATAAATTGGAAATTTCAGTATTTAAAAAAAAAAAAATTCTGAAACTCAGTTGACTAGCTTACGTAAAAATTCTACGTTATAGTAAACATAGTTTGGGCTTGCTATAATATATGTTCCCAGTTAGCTTATGATTAGTAACAGAGTATGTGATGTAAATGATTTAGAGAACTGACAAATTGAAGAATGAGACACTTGTGCAACATATGGGAATCTTAAACCATACCACGGGCGGGGATAGAACCCGCGATCAGAGAGTCATCAAACTCCAGACCAACACATTACCCACTGGACCAACTGGCTGCAATAAGAATCATCCAGCTAGGTATATTTATACACCAGAGGAAGGTTAGCATAGGCACCACCGGTCACAGTGGTTTATATGCTAACCTCCCTATGATGTATAAATATACCTAGCTGGATGAATCTTATTGTAGCCAGTTGGTCCAGTGGCTAACGCGTCGGTCTGAAGTTTTATGACTCTCTGATCGCGGGTTCTATCCCCGCCCGTGGTATGGTTTGTTTGCAATCGTGTCATTACGATTTCGTGAGTCATATGGGAATCTTTATTGAGGAAACGACTCGCCAGCCAGTGGCTTCAATCCAATATAGAGAAGAACGGTGGAAGATGGAGGAGTTTGAAGTAATTGGACCCTCAGCCTGGTACGATGTGTTCATTCCATTAATCTTGAGAAAAGTACAGCAGTATGTGAGAGTTTGCATGAGGCTGAGATATGAGAGTTACTCGCTAGTGTAAAGTTTATGGAGAGTGAACATTATGTTCACTTTGTTCAGCGGTTAAGTTATATTCACAAGAGAACGCAGCTGTGTAAAGTAATGCTCCGCCAGCTGTACACACCGTCCTTGCTGGGACCAGGTTTTATAACTACAGTAAGTGGGACACCCAACCCCAAGTGTGCTACAATGTAAGTTAGTGCCATGTTATGTGTTACCATCATGTTGTGTGTTATCATCATGTTATGTGTTACCATCATGTTGTGTGTTACCATCATGTTGTGTGTTATCATCATGTTGTGTGTTACCATCATGTTGTGTGTTACCATCATGTTGTGTGTTACCATCATGTTATGTGTTACCATCATGTTGTGTGTTATCATCATGTTGTGTGTTATCATCATGTTATGTGTTACCATCATGTTGTGTGTTACCATCATGTTATGTGTTACCATCATGTTATGTGTTATCATCATGTTGTGTGTTATCATCATGTTATGTGTTACCATCATGTTGTGTGTTACCATCATGTTGTGTGTTATCATCATGTTCTGCATTACTATCATGTTCTGTGTTACTACCATGCTGTGTCTCACTACCAAGTTGTTCTGTGTTACCATCATGTTGTTCTGTGTTATTATGTTCTTGTGTTGGTGCTGAGTTCTGTGAAGCGCTTTACACTGCCGTCAGTGTTGTGTACAACACTGTACACTGCTGTCGGTGTTGTACGGTATACACTGCCGTCAGTGTTGTGTACAGCACTGTACACTGCTGTCGGTGTTGTACGGTATACACTGCCGTCAGTGTTGTGTACAGCACTGTACACTGCTGTCGGTGTTGTACGGTATACACTGCCGTCAGTGTTGTGTACAGCACTGTACACTGCTGTCATTGTACGGTATACACTGCCGTCAGTGTTGTGTACAGCACTGTACACTGCTGTCGGTGTTGTACGGTATACACTGCCGTCAGTGTTGTGTACAGCACTGTACACTGCTGTCGGTGTTGTACGGTATACACTGCCGTCAGTGTTGTGTACAGCACTGTACACTGCTGTCGGTGCTGTACGGTATACACTGCCGTCAGTGTTGTGTACAGCACTGTACACTGCTGTCGGTGTTGTACGGTATACACTGCCGTCAGTGTTGTGTACAGCACTGTACACTGCTGTCATTGTACGGTGTATACTGCTGTCAGTGTTATGTACGACACTGTACACTGCTGTCACTGTTGTGTACGACACTGTACACTACTGTCACTGTTGTGTACGACACTATACACTGCTGTCACTTGTGTACGACACTGTACACTGCTGTCAGGTTCTGTACAACACTGTATACTGCTGTCAGTGTTGTGTACAGCACTGTACACTTTTGTCAGTGTTGCATGCAACACTATACACTGCTGTCAGTGTTCTGTACAACACTGTATACTGCTCTTAGTGTTGTGTACAACACTGTGGTTGACACAGTAGACAAGGGGGCGTGGTGGGTGTGGGTAAAACAGTAGATAAGGCGTGGTGGGTGTGGTGACACAGTAGACAAGGGAACATGGGTAACATTAGACAAGATGTGGTGGGTGACACAGTAGATATGGGGGCGTATACCTGGAGTATACTTGGAAAGGGTTTCAGGAGTCAACGCCCCCGCGGCTCGGTCTGAGACCAGGCCTCGTGGTAGATCAGGGTCTGATCAACCAGGCTGTTACTGCTGGTCGCATGCAAACTGACGTACGAGCCACAGCTCTGCTGGTCAGGTACTGACTTTAGTTGCCTCTCCAGTGCCTTCTTGAACACAGCCAGGGGTCTATTGGTAATCCCTCTTATGTATGCTGGGAGGCAGTTGAACAGTCTTGGGTCCCTGACACTGTGTTGTCTCTCAGTGTACTCTTGGCGCCCCTGCTTTTCATTAGGGGAATATTGCATCTCCTGCCGAGTCTTTTGCTTTCATTGGGAGGGATTTTTGTGTGCAAGTTTGGTATATTATCATGCATCTCTCTCGCCTGCGTTCCAGGGAATACAAATCAGGAGACTTCAACTGTTCCCAGTAATTTAGGTGTCTTATCGTACTTATGTGTGCCGTGAAAGTTCTTTGTATACTCCCCAGGTCAGGAATTTCGCCTGCAGTTAGTGTACAGCAGTATTCCAACCTAGAGAGAAGCGATTTGAAGAGAATCATCATGGGCTTGGCGTCCCTTGTTTTGAAAGTTCTCATTATCCATCCTATCATTTTCCTAGCAGATGCGGTATTTACACTGAAGGCGAAATCCTCTGCCATTATCACTCCCAGGTCCTTTACATTACATTTTTTCTCAAGTTTTCAATATCGGAGTAGTTGAAATTTCTCTTCATTGAACTTCACATTGTTTTGAGTGGCCCATTTGGAGGTTTGGTTGATGTCTGCTTGGATTCTTGCGGTGTCTTCGATGGAGGATACTGTCATGGCAATTCGGGTGTCATCCGCACAGGCAGACAGGGAGCTATAGCTTACATCTCTTTCTGTGTCAGATATGAGGATGAGGAATAGGATGGGATCGAGTACTGTGCCTTGTGGAACAGAGCGTTTCATCGTAGTTGCCTCGGACTTTACTCTGTTTACTATTACTCTTTGTGTTCTATCTGTCAGAAAGTTATAGATCCATCTACCAGCTTTTCCTGTTTTTCCTTTATCATGCATTTTGTGCGCTATTACACCGTGGTCACACTTGTCGAAGGCTTTTGCAAAGTCTTTGTATACTATGTCTGCATTCTGTTTATCTTTTATAGCATCCAGAACCTTGTCATAGTGGTCCAGTAGCTGGGACAGGCAGGAGCGACCTGCTCTAAACCCGTGTTGTCTTGGGTTTTGTAAATTGATGGGTATCTAAGGGGTTGGCGATCTTGCTTCTTAGAACCCTTTCAAAGGTTTTTATGAAATGAGATGTTAGTGCTGTTGGTCTGTAGTTCTTTGCAATTGCTTTATTGCCACCTTTGTAAAATGGGGCTATGTCTGTTGTTTTTAGTGAGTGTGGGATGACCCCTGTGTCTATGTTCCCTCTCCATAGAAAGCTGAAGGCATGTGACAGGGGCTTCTTGCAGTTCTTGATGAACACGGAGTTCCATGAGTCTGGGCCTGGGGCAGAGTGCATGGGCATGTCATTTATTGCCTTTTCAAAGTCTATTGGTGTTAGGATAATATCAGAGATTTTTGAGATGACCAAATTTTGGGTCTCATTCATAAAGAATTCATTTGGATTGTCGACCCTTAGTCTGGGTAACGACAGTCATATTGGGATTTTAGTATCTCACTCATTTCTTGGCTGTCATCTGTGTATGTCCCATCTCGCCTAAGCAGGGGCCCAATACTGGATGTTGTTTTTTCTTAGATTTGGCATAGGGGAAGAAGTATTTTGGTGTTTTTTTTCAATTTTCTTTATGACTTCTAGTTCTTCCTGCGATTCTTGTCTCCTGTAAGATTCCTTCAGCTTAAGTTCGATATTTGCTATTTCATTAACCAGTGCCTCCCTTAGTATTTCAGATATATTGACCCCTCTCAGCAGCTCTGTGATTCTTCGCCTTCGTCTGTATAGGGAGCGTCTCTCTCTTTTTAGTTTAAATCTTCTCTTTCCATTTCTTAATGGAATGTACCTTGAGCAGATCTCAAGAACCACACAGTTTATTTTTTCTTGGCAAAGGTTCGGATCCGTGTTCTTTAGGATATCTTCCCAGCTTGTTTCATTTAGGACATGGTTGACTTGTTCCCATTGTATGTTTTTGTTATTGAAGTTGAATTTTGTGAAGACACCCTCATAACTGATCACATATTGCTGGACAGGAACCCTGTGCATACATGTCTGTACCTCTATTATGTTGTGATCTGAGTGTATTGTCTTTGATACGGTTATACTATGTATCAGATCGTCGTTGTTAGTGAAGATGGGGTCTAGCGTATTTTCTAGTCTTGTAGGCTCTAATATTTGCTGGTTTAAGGTGAATTTGGTGCAGAGATTTAACAGCTCGTGTGTGTGTGAATATTCATCTGAGCTGCCTCCTGGGGTGATCTCTGCTAAAATATTATTTGCTACACTCCTCCATTTTAGGTGTCTCAAGTTGAAATCTCCCAGTAGCAAGATGTTTGTGGCACGAGTTGGGAGATTTTCCAGACAGTGGTCGATTTTCAAAAGCTGTTCCTGGAATTGCTGGGAAGTTGCATCCGGAAGCTTGTATACAACCACAATGACAAGGTTTTAGTTTTCAGTCTTTACCACCAAAACTTCAACTATATAATTTGAAGTGTTTAGTAGTTCTGACATTAGACAAGGGGCGTGGTGGGTAACACAGACAAGGGGGCGTGGTGGGTGATACAGACATGGGGCGTGGTGGGTGATACAGACATGGGGGCGTGGTGGGTGACATTAGACAAGGGGCGTGGTGGGTGACATTAGACAAGGGGCGTGGTGAGTGACAGTAGACAAGGGGCGTGGTGGGTGACATAGACAGGGGGGCGTGGTGGGTGACAATAGACAAGGGGTGTGTTGGGCGACATTAGACAAGTGGGCGTGGTGGGTGACACAGACAAGGCGTAGTGGTTGAAATTAGACAAGGGGGTGTGGTAGGTGACACAGACAAGGCGTGGTGGTTGACATTAGACAAGGGCACGTGGTGGGTGACACATTAGACAAGAGGCGTAGTGAGTGACATTAGACAAGGAGCGTGGTGGGTGGCATTAGACAAGGGGGCGTGGTGGGTGGCATTAGACAAGGGGGCGTGGTGGGTGATACATTAGACAAGGGGGCGTGGTGGGTGATTCATTAGACAAGGGGGCGTCTCAGGGTTGCATCAGTGTGGACATTCTATTGATCTGCTGCTTCTGGAGGCTCTCATCTCTCTGCAACTGTGGATGCAACGTGCGGTGTGGGTGTATGTGGTTGGCTATGTATGTAGGGAGTATGTGTGAGGGGGCTGTGTATGTGGGTGCGGTGTGGGTGTTATGTGTGGGGTGTATTTATTGGGTGATGTGGTGGGTGTGCGTGTATGGGGGCTGTGTATGTGGGTGGGGGTGTATGTTGGGGATGTGTGGGTGGTGGTGAATGTGGGGGCTGTCTGGGGATGGGGGTGAATATGGAGTCTGTGTGGGTGGGGGGGGGTTCACCCTACAAATCATATATCTAACATTAGTACAACTTTCACATAATGAACATCAAAATGGTATAAAATACCGACAGGTTGGTAGGTAAGACACAAAGGCAACAGTTAGGCAACATTATTCCGAAACGTTTCGCCTACACAGTAGGCTTCTTCAGTCGAATACAGAAAGTAGGCAGGAACAGTAGAGATGTGAAGACGATGTAATCAGTCCATCACCCTTGAAGTCGTAGAATTTGAGGTTGTCAGTCCCTCAGCCTGGAGAGTTCAGTTCCATAGTCAGGAACTATCTGAAGATCAAGCGACAGTGCGGAGACTTAAATACTGTCGGAAGGAGAGGTGCAGAGTAGTAGTAGTAGTAGTAGTAGTAGTAGTAGTAGTGAGAATGTAGCCACTGAGAGGTCAGGTCCCTCTCAGATCCAACAGTTCTCACTTGAAAGGGTTGTCCAAGGTGTTTTCTGTACCAAGAGGCACCTCTCCTTCCGACAGTATTTAAGTCTCCGCACTGTCGCTTGATCTTCAGATAGTTCCTGACTATGGAACTGAACTCTCCAGGCTGAGGGACTGACAACCTCAAATTCTACGACTTCAAGGGTGATGGACTGATTACATCGTCTTCACATCTCTACTGTTCCTGCCTACTTTCTGTATTCGACTGAAGAAGCCTACTGTGTAGGCGAAACGTTTCGGAATAATGTTGCCTAACTGTTGCCTTTGTGTCTTACCTACCAACTTTCACATAATTGGAAGAGAAAATATGAAGGTGGCCACACCTGTTGCATCCGGGTTTTCTTTATGAAACATTTTTCATTAAGAAGTTCAAAATACCACCAGCAAGAACACTCAGTATTCTTTGCACAAAGAACTATGATCCCAAGGTCCTAAAAGTGCGGATGTGCTTCCTCTTCACAAAGAAAGCAGTTAATCTTAAACAGAACAGTAATGTAAAAAAGACTTTGAAAGGGTGGTGAAACGCCAAATTTACAAATTTTATGAAAAAAAAAAAGGCACGGCCTTCACAACCCTAGTCAACACATGGAGTCAGTGCGACATTATACCTGTGATAACTACTAAACCTGTGACAAACTTACGGAGGTTTGGGATTTGAATAGACTGTTGCAGTGGCTGGAGAAGTGGCAGATGTAATTTAATGTAGACAAATACAAAGTTCTAAATGTTGGACAGAAAAATAACCATACCACATATAATGTAGATCTTAATATTACTGATTGCGATAAGGATTTGGGAGTTCTGGTTAGCAGTAATCTGAAACCAAGACAACAGTGCATAAGTGTTCGCAATATCCTTGGCTTCATAGCAAGAAGTATAAATAATAGAAGTCTTCAGGTTGTTCTTCAACTTTATATATCTTTGGTTAGGCCTCATTTAGATTATGCTGCTCAGTTTTGGTCACCGTATTACAGAATGGACATAAATGCACTGGAAAACACACAAAGGAGGATGACCAAGTTGATCCCATGTATCAGAAATCTTCCCTATGAGGATAGACTGAGGGCCCTGAATCTGCACTCTCTCGAAAGGCGTAGAATTAGGAGGGATATGATTAGGTGTATAAATGGAAAACAGGAATAAATAGAGTGGATGTCAGTAGCGTGCTAAAAATATCTAGCCTAGACAGGACTTGCAGCAATGGCTTTAAGTTGGAAAAAATCAGATTTAGGAAGGATATAGGAAAGCACTGGCTAGGTAATAGCGTTGTGGATGAGTGGAAAAAACTCCTGAGTACAGTAAGCCGGTAGGAGACTTGGATCTGCCTCGCATGGGGCAGTAGGCCTGTTGCAGTGTTCCTTCTTTCTTATGTTCTTATGAGAACCAAAATGCACATACGGTCAATACGGACTTCACGAAGGTTTTTAACAAATACGATCATAAAGTGATAACACACAAAATAAAGTCATTAGATGTGATAGGAAAAGTAGGAAAATGTATATTGATTTGTCTGACGAATAGAACACGAAGAGTAAAATGTTTTGTATAGCTCCAGGCGCGGTGCTGGCACCTTTACTGTTTCTCATACTCATAGCCGTTAGAAACAAAAGCACTAGCCACAACTTTTTTTATGATAAAATGAACATAAAAATAGCATCGATAGAGGACACTTAAAAATTGCAAGAAAATATCAACAGTCTTCCAGTAGTAGGAAATAACGTGGTGTTCAATGGCGACAAATTCCATCTTCTAAGAAATTGAAGAACTCTCAAGGAGTACTGGATATAAACATACGAGGACTATCTCATAGAAGGAAAGGAAAACTGTACAAGACTTCAGTATAATGTCAGATGACCTGTTATTTTCAGAACAAATGAAACATATGCTGTGAAGGCCAGAAAAATGAGTGTGTGGATAAGAACTTCCAAAACAAGAGAAATATCAGCGGTGACACTTCAAATCATTTATATCTGGATTAAAATATTGTTCATTGCTGACGGTTACATTGAAGGCAGGAGAGATATCAGAGCCGGGAAAGATAGAGATTATTTATTGTCCTCATAACCAGTGAAGCATTTAAACTACGAGGAACGCCACGAAGTACACACTGTACAGTAAAGTGTATGTACACGTCATGCATATCTGTGAGGACGGTTGCGAGGGAGCTGATGATGTGTTAGTGGCGGGATGATGTGTTAGTGGCGGGGAGCTGTTGATGTGTTAGTGGCGGGGAACTGTTGATGTGTTAGTGGCGGGGAGCTGATGTGTTAGTGACGGGGAGCTGTTGATGTGTTAGTGGCGGGGACCTGTTGATGTGTTAGTGGCGGGGAGCTGTTGATATGTTAGTGAAGACGAGCTGTTGATGTGTTAGTGGCGGGTAACTGTTGATGTGTTAGTGGCGGGGAGCTGTTGATGTGTTAGTGGCGAAGAGCTGTTGATGTGTTAGTGGCGGGTAACTGTTGATGTGTTAGTGGCGGTGAGCTGTTCATGTGTTAGTGACGAGGAGCTGTTGATGTGTTAGTGGCGGGGAACTGTTGATGTGTTAGTGGCGGGGAACTGTTGATGTGTTAGTGGCGAAGAGCTGTTGATGTGTTAGTGGCGGGTAACTGGTGATGTGTTAGTGGCGGGGAGCTGTTGATGTGTTAGTGGGGGGGAACTGTTGATGTGTTAGTGGCGGGTAACTGGTGATGTGTTAGTGGCGGGGAGCTGTTGATGTGTTAGTGGGGGGGAACTGTTGATGTGTTAGTGGCGGGTAACTGTTGATGTGTTAGTGGCGAAGAGCTGTTGATGTGTTAGTGGCGGGTAACTGGTGATGTGTTAGTGGCGGGGAGCTGTTGATGTGTTAGTGGGGGGGAACTGTTGATGTGTTAGTGGCGGGTAACTGGTGATGTGTTAGTGGCGGGGAACTGTTGATGTGTTAGTGGCGGGGAACTGTTGATGTGTTAGTGGCGGGGACCTGTTGATGTGTTAGTGGCGAAGAGCTGTTGATGTGTTAGTGGCGGGTAACTGGTGATGTGTTAGTGGCGGGGAGCTGTTCATATGTTAGTGACGAGGAGCTGTTGATGTGTTAGTGGCGAGGAGCTGTTGATGTGTTAGTGGGGGGGAACTGTTGATGTGTTAGTGGGGAAGCTGTTGATGTGTTAGTGGCGGGGAGCTGTTGATGTGTTAGTGGCGGGGAGCTGTTGATGTGTTAGTGGGGGAAGCTGTTGATGTGTTAGTGGGGGAAGCTTTTGATGTGTTAGTGGCGGGGAGCTGTTGATGTGTTAGTGGCGGGGAACTGTTAATGTGTTAGTGGCGGGGAGCTGTTGATGTGTTAGTGGGGGAAGCTGTTGATGTGTTAGTGGCGGGGAGCTGTTGATGTGTTAGTGGCGGGGAGCTGTTGATGTGTTAGTGGGGAGAGCTGTTGGTGTGTTAGTGGGGAGAGCTGTTGGTGTGTTAGTGGCGGGGAGCTGTTGATGTGTTAGTGGCGAGGAGCTGATGTGTTAGTGACGGGGAGCTGTTGATGTGTTAGTGGCGGGGAGCTGTTGATGTGTTAGTGGGGGAAGCTGTTGTGTTAGTGGCGGGGAGCTGTTGATGTGTTAGTGGCGGGGAGCTGTTGATGTGTTAGTGGCGGGGAGCTGTTGATGTGTTAGTGGCGGGGAGCTGTTGTGTTAGTAGCGGGGAGCTGTTGATGTGTTAGTGGCGGGGAGCTGTTGATGTGTTAGTGGGGGAAGCTGTTGTGTTAGTGGCGGGGAGCTGTTGATGTGTTAGTGGCGGGGAGCTGTTGTGTTAGTGGCGGGGAGCTGTTGATGTGTTAGTGGCGAGGAGCTGTTGATGTGTTAGTGGCAGGGAGCTGTTGATGTGTTAGTGGCGGGGAGCTGTTGATGTGTTAGTGGGGGAAGCTGTTGATGTGTTAGTGGGGGAAGCTGTTGATGTGTTAGTGGCGGGGAGCTGTTGGTGTGTTAGTGGGGGGAGCTGTTGGTGTGTTAGTGGGGGGAGCTGTTGGTGTGTTAGTGGGGGGAGCTGTCGATGTGTTAGTGGCGAGGAGCTGTTGGTGTGTTAGTGGGGGGAGCTGTTGGTATGTTAGTGCGGGGAGCTGTTGGTGTGTTAGTGGGGAGAGCTGTTGGTGTGTTAGTGGGGGGAGCTGTTGGTGTGTTAGTGGCGGGGAGCTGTTGGTGTGTTAGTGGGGGGAGCTGATGATGTGTTAGTGGCGGGGAGCTGATGATGTGTTAGTGGCGGGGAGCTGTTGATGTGTTAGTGGGGGGAGCTGTTGGTGTGTTAGTGGCGGGGAGCTGTTGATGTGTTAGTGGCTGGGAGCCGTTGATGTGTTAGTGGCGGGGGGCTGTTGATGTGTTAGTGGCGGGGAGCTGATGATGTCTTAGTGGCGGGGAGCTGTTGGTGTGTTAGTGACGGGGAGCTGTCGATGTGTTAGTGGTGGAAGCTGTTGATGTGTTAGTGGCGGGGAGCTGTTGATGTGTTAGTTGCGAGGAGCTGTTGATGTGTTAGTGGCGGGGAGCTGTTGGTGTGTTAGTGGCGGGGAGGTGTTGATGTGTTAGTGGCGGGGAGCTGTTGATGTGTTAGTGGCGGGGAGGTGTTGATGTGTTAGTGGCGGGGAGCTGTTGATGTGTTAGTGGCGAGGAGCTGATGTGTTAGTGGCGCGGAGCTGTTGATGTGTTAGTGGCGAGGAGCTGTTGATGTCTTAGTGGCGGGGAGCTGTTGATGTGTTAGTGGGGGGGAGCTGTTGATGTGTTAGTGGGGGAGTTGTTGATGTGTTAGGGGGGGAGCTGTTCATGTGCTGGTGGGGGGAACTGTTGATGTGTTAATGGGGGAGGTGCTGATGTGTTAGTGGGGGAGGTGTTGATGTGTTAATGCGGGGGGCTGTTAATGTGTTAGTGGGGGAAGTGTTGATGTGTTAGTGGGGGAGGTGTTGATGTGTTAGTGGGGGAAGCTGTTGATGTGTTAGTGGGGGAGCTGTTGATGTGTTAGTGGTGGGAGCTGTTGATGTGTTAGTGGGGGAGCTGTTGATGTGTTAGTGGGGGAGCTGTTTATGTGTTAGTGGGGGAACTGTTGATGTGTTAGTTGGGTGAGCTGTTGATGTGTTAGTAGGGGGGAGCTGTTGATGTGTTAGTGTGGGGAGCTGTTGATGTGTTAGTGGCCTAAGTTGTTGATGTGTTAATGCGGGGGGCTGTTGATGTGTTAGTAGGGGGGAGCTGTTGATTTTTTAGTAGGGGGGAGGTGTTGATGTGTTAGTTGGCGGGAGCTGTTGATGTTTTAGTGGCCGAGAGCTGTTGATGTGTTAATGGGGGAGCTGTTGATGTGTTAGTAGGGGGGAGCTGTTGATGTGTCAGTGTGGGAGGTGTTGATGTGTTAGCGGGGGGCTGTTGATGTGTTAGTGGGGACGGTGTTGATGTATTAGTGGGGGAGGTGTTGTGTTAGTGGGGGAAGATGTTGATGTGTTAGTGGGGGAAGCTGTTGATGTGTTAGTGGGGGTAGCTGTTGATGTGTTAGTAGGGGGAGCTCTTGATGTGTTAGTGGGGGAGCTGTTGATGTGTTAGTGGCGGGGAGCTGTTGATGTGTTAATGCGGGGGGGTGTTGATGTGTTAGTAGAGGGAGCTGTTGATGTCTTAGTAGGGGGGAGCTGTTGATATGTTAGTGGGGGGAGATGTTGATGTGTTAGTGACCTAAGCTCGTGATGTGTTAATGCGGGGGGCTGTTGATGTGTTAGTACGGGGGAGCTGTTGATGTGTTAGTAGGGGGGAGCTGTTGATGTGTTAGTAGGGGGGAGGTGTTGATGTGTTAGTTGGGGGGAGCTGTTGATGTTAGTAGGGGAGCTGTTGATGTGTTAGTGGCGGGGAGCTGTTGATGTGTTAGTGACGGGGAGCTGTTGATGTGTTAGTGGGGGAGCTGTTGATGTGTTAGGGGGGAGCTGTTGATGTGTTAGTGGGGGAGGTGTTGATGTGTTAGCGGGGGGCTGTTGATGTGTTAGTTGGGGAGTGTTGATGTGTTACTGGGGGAGGTGTTGATATGTTAGTGGGGGGGAGCTGTTGATGTGTTAGTGGGGGAACTGCTGTGTTAGTGTATGGGATCTATTGATGTGTTAGTGCAGGGGGCTGTTGATGTGTTATTAGGGGGGAGCTGTTGATGTCTTAGGAGGGGGAGATGTTGATGTGTTAGTGGGGGAGCTGTTGATGTGTTAGTGGCCTAAGCTGTTGATGTGTTAATGCGGGGGGGCTGTTGATGTGTTAGTAGGGGGAGCTATTGATGTGTTAGGGGGGAGCTGTTGATGTGTTAGTAGTGGCGAGGTGTTGATGTGTTAGTTGGGGGAGCTGTTGATGTGTTAGTAGGGGAGCTGTTGATGTGTTAATGGCGGGGGGCTGTTGATGTGTTAGTGGCGGGGAGCTGTTGATGTGTTAGTGGGGGAGCTGTTGATGTGTTAGTGGGGGAGCTGTTGATTTGTTGGGGGAGCTGTTTATGTGTTAGTAGGGGGGGCTGTTGATGTGTTAGTGGCGGGAGCTGTTGTGTTGGTAGGGGGAGCTGTTGATGTGTTAGGGGGGCTGTTGATGTGTTAGTGGGGGAGCTGTTGATGTGTTAGTAGGGGAAGAACTGTTGATGTGTTAGTGGTGGGGAGCTGTTGATGTGTTAGTGGGGAAGGTGTTGATGTGTTAGTGGGGGAGGTGTTGATGTGTTAGTAGGGGGGGCTGTTGATGTGTTAATGGGGGGAGCTGTTGATGTATTAGTTGGGGGAGTTGTTTATGTGTTAGGGGAGGAGCTGTTGATGTGTTAGTTGGGGAGCTGTTGATGTGTTAGTTGGGGAGGAGCTGTTGATGTGTTAATGGGGAAGTTGTTGATGTGTTAGCGGGGAGCTGTTGGTGTGTTAGGGGGGAGCTGTTGATGTATTATTGGGGGGGGGGATTTGTTGGTGTGTTGGGGCTGTGGGTGTTAGAGGCTTGTGGATGTGTTACTGAGGGTTGTGGGGGCTGTAGATATGTTGTAGGGGACTGTTGTGTTTTAAGGGGCTATTGGAGTGTTTTAGGGGGTTCTTGGTGTGTTAGTGAGGGAGGTTTTTTTGTGTGTTTGTGTTAGTGGTGGAGTCTGTGGCTC
This sequence comes from Cherax quadricarinatus, assembly GCF_038502225.1. NCBI lineage: Eukaryota > Metazoa > Arthropoda > Malacostraca > Decapoda > Parastacidae > Cherax > Cherax quadricarinatus. Next base: position 966,302 of record NC_091308.1, read on the forward strand.
GCAGGACCCTATGTCTAGCCCTTATACAATGCCATATGGATTACGCTTGCTCTTCTTGGTACTCTGCCTTGACAAAAAAACTGAAAGATAGACTGCAAATCACCCAGAACAAAATCGTAAGATTCATCCTGGGGCTGGGACCAAGAGAACATGTAGGCCAGGATGAATTACAGCAGTTGGATATGCTGAATGTTGAAGACAGAGTAAAACAACTGAAGCTAAATCATGTTTATAAAATTGCTCACGAACAGTGTCCAGAATATCTTGCTGTCAATTTTGTCAAGGTTGGGAACCAAAGCAATCATAGTACTAGGGGGAGAGAGCACAACTTTGTAGTACCCACAGTCAGTGGCCAGGCTTCAAACACCTTTTATTGTACAGCAATAAAGGAATGGAACAGACTACCCACAAATGTCAAGGCCAGTCATAGCTTGAACCAGTTCAAGAAGACTGCCAAAAAGTGTCTGATGAATGAAGCAACAGAAAGGGAGGGGAACTATTTTCTATTTTTTAGCTAAAATACGTGTAAATTTTACCTTATCCCTAGTAATGACCCTCGTATTGTAGATAGTCGTAATGACCCTCGGGTAGTAGATAGTCTTAATGACCCTCGTATTGTAGATAGTCTTAATGACCCTCGTGTAGTAGATAGTCTTTTTAGTATGTTAATAAGATGTTATCTTCATTATAGAATAATAAGAAAATATTATAACCTTTATATTATAATAATAAGGTAAAAGGACCCCAGTGGAAACAAGTCACTCTGTCTGACTTTTTTGGGTTATCCCAGGTTCTCTACATATATGCTGTTATGTATGATAATTCTATGTAACTGTATTGTGTATACCTGAATAAATTTACTTACTTACTTACTTGCTAATGGGAGGGGAGGGCTGCGTATTATTATTATATAAGGGGGTTATCACAGAAAACGGTGGTGGGTACTGCATTCCTGGAGTATATATTATAACAGAAAACGTTGCGAGCTGCCACACACTGGTGTTGACACAGTCATCACAGAAAACGGTGTCTGGGTCACAGTGTTGTTTACACATGTACAGAAAACGTATTGCTTTATAAGAAAGGATGTACTATAATATATTCCTGTAACTTTTATATAGGCAAAATTTCCAAATATTGTTTTTAGATTACGCAAAAATATGACATAAAAGTTTCATAATATGCACCATATTTCTGATACTTTAGACTTACGAATAATCTAATATTAACAAGAGTACATAGATGTGGAGTTCTCTTAGCTCGTATAAACTCAGTCCAGCACCTAAATTTCTTGGAACACTAAGTCCCTAGAACTGTATTCCTTTAAACGTAAATCATAATCTACGCCTGGAAGATACTGGAGGGATTGGTCCCAAACCAGCACACGGAAATTGCTACTTTTGAACCCAAGATGCTTAGCAGATGGTGCAGGATACCTCCAGTGAAAAGCAGGGAAGCGAGGAGCACACTGAGGGAGAAATCAAGAGCGTCAAGAGACCGCGATTCTTGAACACCGTCCCTTCATATGTTAGGGGGACTACAAACAAACCCTTAGCTGTCTTCGAGAGAGAACTCGACAGATTCCTCAAAAACGACTCCTGATAAATAGGGTTATGTTGGGCATACATTGAACTGCTGGCGGCGGTCACTAACAGCTTGATTAGTCAGGCCAGCAACCCGAAGGCCTGGTCTGGGACCGAGCCGCAGGGGCGGTGACTTCCGGAAGTGACTCTAGGTAGGAACCTGACTGATCAACCAGCGCAAACATTAAATACAGAGTTACGTTTAGCCTTAAATATTGTTGCAATATTTAGTCCTACACAATGCATTATGAAACTGCTCTGAACTAAATTTCTTGTATTTGTTACGAAAATTTTACAAATTTGGTTATATACACAATGGTGATGTGTTGCCGTTGTGTTAGCATGTTAGGAGATAAACGTGTGATAATGGCTTAAGATAAGGTAATCAGTAAGAGGTGTATGACAACTGTGACTATATTATCGTGCACAGAGGAGGTACCTCAACTACTCCCTCTTTCATAATTATTAGAGCAAACATCGGTACGCAGATAATTTGTTTACGAATTGTGGCAAGCATCAGCAACCAGTTGAGTGTACATTGGTGTGTATAAATTTTTACCTTGAAGGAAGTTAATTTTCACCTTCAGAGTGAGAGGTTATGGCGCTCGGTCGATGTTTGTACAGGATGTGAACGATGATTATTTGTAGTGAAATTACAGTACGTCAGTAATTACTTTTGTAATTATACAACTGAGTTTGCAACGGGACGACAGGTGAGCTCTATCTCCTGATGATCCCTGATACAACAGATGTTACGCTGACGCGAGAGTGCTATTGTTGAACCTCTGTTTGTAATTCACTTCTGTTGCTGAGCTCATTCCACTAATTTACTGCTCGTAAATGTTGAAGAAATACTTTTACCTTTGATGGGTTTCGAGATTTTTTTTACTCCCGCAGCCCGGCCCTGGGCCAGACTTTTCTGGTGTTTATGACTCACTAAATCGTAATGACACGATTGCAAACAAACCATACCACGGGGGGATTGAACTCGTGGCGAGCGAGTCGTAAAACTCGTAAACCACTGACCATAGTAAGATTCGTCCAACTAGGTATATTTATATACCATAGAGAGGTTAGCACAGGCCCCACTGTGACCACAAATTCAAGTTTTTAAAGATGAATTTCCCGCCAGCGTGGCTGTCTTATAGACTTTTGCAGGCCATAAATGATCCTTGTTAATAATATCTTTATTTCTACAAGTACAAGGTATACAGGTCTAGCTGACATCATTGATATACTACTGTATAGAAAGCCACTTATGCAGAGCATTTCGGGCAAATTAGGTCAGTTTTGTCCGAGGATGCCACCCACACCAGTCGACTGGCTCCCAGTTTCCCATTTTACTGATAGGTGAACATAGACAACAGATGTAAAGAAACACGCCCAATGTTTCTACCCTCGCTGGGAATCGAACCCAGACCCTCGCCATGTGAAGCGAGAGCTTAAGTCACCAGGCCACGCTGATATCGCTCCTACCTTGAACGGTCAACACTAAACAGTACTCGAAGAGAGCACAAGTGATTTGAATAGTGTCACCACTAGCATTATTTTTCTTGTTATGAAAGTTTTCATTATTTTGTCATTTTCCTGACCGTCGTAACAAATTTTTGTTAAAGCTGTGGCTTATTGTGTTAGTTCCCAGGCAATCAGCTTATTTTTACTTATGTATAACATGTCCACTACCTACAACTGTCTGTATGGATATCAATCATCCTCTCATAATTGCTACTCAGAATCAATGATTCTCATTCTTTGTAAGTCAAATATGACCTTAAAATATGGCATCAGTCTGGATGCACTTCCTAGGATGTTCTTAGAGATTTGTTTCACTAGATTGACTAGATTAAGGCTGTACACAGACGCGGTGCACTCAACAATGGCTGTCACATATGAGGTGAAGAGTTTGGAACGAGTTTTTATCATAATCTTTCATACTCTCAATTTCTTTCACAATGTTTGAGTCTTCTTCATGATATAGTAAATATTTTCTTCCAGGTTGAAGGCTGAGTGTCATAAAAGGTGTCCCTTGTGGCAGTTTTGAGCTCCTTAATATTCCTTACTAGCACCTGGGAAATCTTCAAGATGTTCCTCCCTCCCAACCCGCATTTCCCTTACCTAACACAGAGTTCATCATTAATGTGTAAGTAAGCGGTGTTATCTCCCTCGGCATCTCCTCCCCCTTTCCCCACCACAGGGTAAGAGGTGTTGTCATATCTCAGCTTATCTCAGCGCCGCCCTCTACCTATCGTACACACCATCACCCCCACCACCGCCAGCTTGTGCGAACTGCAAGTTGGTCATGTCACTCAAACACTCGTTTGATACCGCATAATGTGGGGTCTTGCATATTTAGTTTGTGTTGCACTGCTGTAGCTTTACAGGTGTGACTGTATATTGTTGATGTGGCTCCACAGGTGTGGACTTACAGATATGGCTGTATATTGTGTGGCTATACATTGTGTGACTCCACAGGTGTGGACCCACAGATATGGACCCACAGGTGTGGCTTTACATTGCGTGGCACCATCTGGGTGCTGGCGCAGGTAGACTAATTCTAAAATTATACATATACACAACCCACCACCACGACCCAAACATACCAGTCATCACTGCCTCTCTTGCTACACCACCACCATCTTTCATTTCCTCCTCATCTGCATTATTACCAAGCCAGTGATGATACTCTTTAGGTCACTTGTTATCTCTAGGCTGGAATATTGCTATATACTAACTGTCACCTTTAAAACAGGCACCTTAATTACTGGAACGCCTGAAGTTCCTCGAACTGTACACGTTGCAGCATAGGTGAGAATGATGCATCAAAATTTACACCTGGAAAATTGTGGATGGATTGGCCCCAAATTTGCTTTCAGAAATTATTTCCAAGGAAAGCAAGAGATTTGACATAGGGCAAAATCCCTCCAGTGAAGATCCGAGGAGTTATATGTAAACGAGAGTAAACTCAAAACTCCTACTATATGCTTAAGGGGAATTACCAGTAGACCCCTGGCTGTCTTATAGAAGGAACTTGATACATTTCTCAAGTTAGTTCCTGTTCAGCCGGCCTGTCGTGCGTAAGTTGAACTTCGTGCGGCGAGCCCCAAGGTCCTACTTGATCAGGCCAACCACTGGGAGGCCTGCTCTGAGCTCGGACCTCGGGAGCAGTGACACCTGAAATTGTTCCTCTTCCTAATTTCTTATTTTTGGCCATCTATTGCCTTGTTTGTCATTTAAGCATCTACATTAAACCTGACATAGTTACAAATGTCCTAACAACAACAATACAAAAAAAAAATCAAATAGGCCGGCGAAAACTCTGAGGTGGAGAGAGAGAGTCAACAATAGTCCAGTGTGACCAGGTGCAAATTCTTACTGGTTATCATAAAAGTTGTATTATACACACGTGTGTAAATAAGACAAATGTGCGACGCGACGAAACTTGAATTAGGATTCCCAAGTACACCTGACTCTGGTCTTGTTATACTGTTAGTAAACAATACCGACAAGATAAACAGTTATATATATACACGTACATCACTTTCTACTGTCGTCGTACATCATATCTGTATTGAAGTGAAATAGCCACTGGTTGGCGAAACGTCTTCAGATAAAGATACACAGGTGTTGTACATGTGTCTGATTCCTTAGTGTTAAACTTGATGGGTAACACTGCTATGTGACGCCGACGAGTGGTAGCAAGAAGACACGTGCAAACGTTTCACTAGTGGACCTTGATCGCTCCAGATGTGACCAGTGTCCCGCCACTGTAACCTTTCCAGCGCGAAACGTAGCTGCAGATGTCTCATTAATTGCTCTCGTGTTTTTTTTTAATCCAGGGATAAGAACGTAAAACACAGGTAAACTTTACGGAGAGTATCTGTGTTACTGAGACAACATGCGGATTATGAGCTTTTATTACGAAGACGTTTCGTTCACCAGGGACGAAACATCTTATTAATGCCATAACCCGCACGTTGTTTTATTTTCACACCTACTAGTCCACGCTAGGCAAGTTATTCTTAATTTATCCGGTTGCAGTCCATGGCTCTTGTTGTTTCTTCATTACATATCCTCAACACCCTGTTTATTTCTCTTTTTATCTTGTATATTTCAGTCAGGTCTCCTCTTGTTCGGGGTCTTCTAAGAAAATGTAAAGTCTGGGTTCTCAGTCTATCTTCCTAAGTAAGAGCATTCATCCTTTTCTGTCTATTTTCCAGTGTATTTATATCCAATCTGTATTATGAAAACAGACGCACAGACGTTTCGCCCACGCACACGCAATGAGCTTTTACAAGTCACAGAGATTCCTGTTGATAGAAACTTTTCTTTACGCAGGATTTGCGTGTTTCTATTGTGTGTGTATTTTGCACCATATCTCTCACCGGGGTAATAATGTGTAGCAGTGTTGAGGTTGATACTATAATACTGTCTCACATACAGACCTTCTTGATGAGCTGTATGTACCTTTGATACCTTTGATGAGTTTCGATAGTCTTTCTACTCCCGTAGCCCGGTCATAGGCCAGACTTGTCTGGTGCTATCCTGATCAACCAGGCTATATTTATTATTAGCGTGATTCCTTGATTATTTGTTTAATGTTTATCTACATTCAGTTTATTATAAAAGATTAATATTTATTAAACAAAATACAGAATACTGGTCAGTATACAGGTGTATGTAGGTGTGAGTGACACTGTTATATTGTTAGTGTAACTGACACTGTTATATTGTTAGTGTAACTGACACTGTTATATTGTTAGTGTAACTGTCACTGTTATATTGTTAGTGTAACTGACACTGTTATATTGTTAGTGTGACTGACACTGTTATATTGTTAGTGTAGCTGACACTGTTATATTGTTAGTGTAGCTGACACTGTTATATTGTTAGTGTAGCTGACACTGTTATATTGTTAGTGTAGCTGACACTGTTATATTGTTAGTGTAGCTGACACTGTTATATTGTTAGTGTAGCTGACACTGTTATATTGTTAGTGTAGCTGACACTGATATATTGTTAGTGTAGCTGACACTGTTATATTGTTAGTGTAGCTGACACTGTTATATTGTTAGTGTAGCTGACACTGTTATATTGTTAGTGTAGCTGACACTGATATATTGTTAGTGTAGCTGACACTGTTATATTGTTAGTGTAACTGACACTGTTATATTGTTAGTGTAGCTGACACTGTTATATTGTTAGTGTAGCTGACACTGTTATATTGTTAGTGTAGCTGACACTGATATATTGTTAGTGTAGCTGACACTGTTATATTGTTAGTGTAGCTGACACTGATATATTGTTAGTGTAGCTGACACTGTTATATTGTTAGTGTAACTGACACTGTTATATTGTTAGTGTAACTTACACTGTTATATTGTTAGTGTGACTGACACTGTTATATTGTTAGTGTAGCTGACACTGCTATATTGTTAGTGTAACTGACACTGCTATATTGTTAGTGTAACTGACACTGTTATATTGTTAGTGTGACTGACACTGTTATATTGTTAGTGTAACTGTCACTGATATATTGTTAGTGTAGCTGACACTGCTATATTGTTAGTGTAACTGACACTGTTATATTGTTAGTGTGACTGACACTGTTATATTGTTAGTGTAACTGTCACTGATATATTGTTAGTGTAGCTGACACTGCTATATTGTTAGTGTAGCTGACACTGTTATATTGTTAGTGTAGCTGACACTGTTATATTGTTAGTGTAACTGTCACTGATATATTGTTAGTGTAACTGACACTGTTATATTGTTAGTGTAACTGACACTGATATATTGTTAGTGTAACTGACACTGTTATATTGTTAGTGTAACTGACACTGTTATATTGTTAGTGTAGCTGACACTGCTATATTGTTAGTGTAACTGACACTGTTATATTGTTAGTGTAACTGACACTGTTATATTGTTAGTGTAACTGTCACTGTTATATTGTTAGTGTAACTGACACTGTTATATTGTTAGTGTAACTGTCACTGTTATATTGTTAGTGTAACTGTCACTGTTATATTGTTAGTGTAACTGTCACTGTTATATTGTTAGTGTAACTGTCACTGTTATATTGTTAGTGTAACTGTCACTGTTATATTGTTAGTGTAACTGTCACTGTTATATTGTTAGTGTAACTGTCACTGTTATATTGTTAGTGTAACTGACACTGTTATATTGTTAGTGTAACTGTCACTGTTATATTGTTAGTGTAACTGTCACTGTTATATTGTTAGTGTAACTGTCACTGTTATATTGTTAGTGTAACTGTCACTGTTATATTGTTAGTGTAGCTGACACTGTTATATTGTTAGTGTAACTGACACTGTTATATTGTTAGTGTAACTGTCACTGTTATATTGTTAGTGTAACTGTCACTGTTATATTGTTAGTGTAACTGTCACTGTTATATTGTTAGTGTAACTGTCACTGTTATATTGTTAGTGTAGCTGACACTGCTATATTATTAGTGTAACTGTCACTGTTATATTGTTAGTGTAACTGTCACTGTTATATTGTTAGTGTAACTGTCACTGTTATATTGTTAGTGTGACTGACACTTATATTGTTAGTGTAACTGTCACTGTTATATTGTTAGTGTAACTGTCACTGTTATATTGTTAGTGTAACTGTCACTGATATATTGTTAGTGTAACTGTCACTGTTATATTGTTAGTGTAGCTGACACTGATATATTGTTAGTGTAACTGTCACTGATATATTGTTAGTGTGACTGTCACTGTTATATTGTTAGTGTAACTGTCACTGTTATATTGTTAGTGTGACTGACACTGTTATATTGTTAGTGTAACTGTCACTGATATATTGTTAGTGTGACTGTCACTGTTATATTGTTAGTGTAACTGTCACTGTTATATTGTTAGTGTAACTGTCACTGTTATATTGTTAGTGTAACTGTCACTGTTATATTGTTAGTGTAACTGACACTGTTATATTGTTAGTGTAACTGTCACTGATATATTGTTAGTGTAACTGTCACTGATATATTGTTAGTGTAACTGTCACTGTTATATTGTTAGTGTAACTGTCACTGTTATATTGTTAGTGTGACTGACACTGCTATATTGTTAGTGTAACTGTCACTGATATATTGTTAGTGTAGCTGACACTGATATATTGTTAGTGTAGCTGACACTGATATATTGTTAGTGTAGCTGACACTGCTATATTGTTAGTGTAACTGTCACTGATATATTGTTAGTGTAACTGTCACTGTTATATTGTTAGTGTAACTGTCACTGTTATATTGTTAGTGTGACTGACACTGATGTATTGTTAGTGTGACTGACACTGATATATTGTTAGTGTAGCTGACACTGATATATTGTTAGTGTAGCTGACACTGTTATATTGTTAGTGTAACTGACACTGTTATATTGTTAGTGTAGCTGACACTGTTATATTGTTAGTGTAACTGTCACTGTTATATTGTTAGTGTAACTGTCACTGTTATATTGTTAGTGTAGCTGACACTGATATATTGTTAGTGTAGCTGACACTGATATATTGTTAGTGTAACTGTCACTGTTATATTGTTAGTGTAGCTGACACTGATATATTGTTAGTGTAACTGTCACTGATATATTGTTAGTGTAACTGTCACTGTTATATTGTTAGTGTAGCTGACACTGATATATTGTTAGTGTAACTGTCACTGATATATTGTTAGTGTAGCTGACACTGTTATATTGTTAGTGTAACTGTCACTGATATATTGTTAGTGTGACTGACACTGGTATATTGTTAGTGTGACTGACACTGTTATATTGTTAGTGTAGCTGACACTGGTATATTGTTAGTGTAGCTGTCACTGATATATTGTTAGTGTAGCTGACACTGTTATATTGTTAGTGTGACTGACATTGTTATATTGTTAGTGTGACTGACACTGTTATATTGTTAGTGTGACTGACACTGGTATATTGTTAGTGTGACTGACGCTGGTATATTGTTAGTGTGACTGACACTGTTATATTGTTAGTGTAGCTGTCACTGATATATTGTTAGCGTAACTGTCACTGATATATTGTTAGTGTGACTGACACTGTTATATTGTTAGTGTAACTGTCACTGTTATATTGTTAGTGTGACTGACACTGTTATATTGTTAGTGTGACTGACACTGGTATATTGTTAGTGTGACTGACGCTGGTATATTGTTAGTGTGACTGACACTGTTATATTGTTAGTGTGACTGACACTGATATATTGTTAGTGTGACTGACACTGTTATATTGTTAGTGTGACTGACACTGGTATATTGTTAGTGTGACTGACACTGATATATTGTTAGTGTGACTGACACTGTTATATTGTTAGTGTGACTGACGCTGGTATATTGTTAGTGTGACTGACGCTGGTATATTGTTAGTGTGACTGACACTGTTATATTGTTAGTGTAGCTGTCACTGATATATTGTTAGTGTAACTGTCACTGATATATTGTTAGTGTAACTGTCACTGATATATTGTTAGTGTAACTGTCACTGATATATTGTTAGTGTAACTGACACTGATATATTGCTAGTGTAGCTGACACTGATATATTGTTAGTGTAGCTGACACTGATATATTGTTAGTGTAGCTGACACTGATATATTGTTAGTGTGACTGACACTGATATATTGTTAGTGTGACTGACACTGTTATATTGTTAGTGTAACTGTCACTGTTATATTGTTAGTGTAACTGTCACTGTTATAATGTTAGTGTAACTGACACTGTTATATTGTTAGTGTAACTGTCACTGTTATATTGTTAGTGTAACTGTCACTGTTATAATGTTAGTGTGACTGACACTGTTATATTGTTAGTGTAACTGTCACTGTTATATTGTTAGTGTAACTGTCACTGTTATATTGTTAGTGTAACTGTCACTGTTATAATGTTAGTGTGACTGACACTGTTATATTGTTAGTGTGACTGACACTGTTATATTGTTAGTGTAACTGTCACTGTTATATTGTTAGTGTAACTGTCACTGTTATATTGTTAGTGTAACTGTCACTGTTATAATGTTAGTGTGACTGACACTGTTATATTGTTAGTGTGACTGACACTGTTATATTGTTAGTGTAACTGTCACTGTTATATTGTTAGTGTAACTGTCACTGTTATAATGTTAGTGTGACTGACACTGTTATATTGTTAGTGTAACTGTCACTGTTATATTGTTAGTGTAACTGTCACTGTTATATTGTTAGTGTGACTGACACTGTTATATTGTTAGTGTAACTGTCACTGTTATATTGTTAGTGTAACTGTCACTGTTATATTGTTAGTGTAACTGTCACTGTTATATTGTTAGTGTAACTGTCACTGTTATATTGTTAGTGTAACTGTCACTGTTATATTGTTAGTGTAACTGTCACTGTTATATTGTTAGTGTAACTGTCACTGTTATATTGTTAGTGTAACTGTCACTGTTATATTGTTAGTGTGACTGACACTGTTATATTGTTAGTGTAACTGACACTGTTATATTGTTAGTGTAACTGTCACTGTTATATTGTTAGTGTAACTGTCACTGTTATATTGTTAGTGTAACTGTCACTGTTATATTGTTAGTGTAACTGTCATTGATATATTGTTAGTGTAACTGACACTGTTATATTGTTAGTGTAACTGTCACTGTTATATTGTTAGTGTAACTGTCACTGTTATAATGTTAGTGTGACTGACACTGTTATATTGTTAGTGTAACTGACACTGTTATATTGTTAGTGTGACTGTCACTGTTATATTGTTAGTGTGACTGACACTGTTATATTGTTAGTGTAACTGTCACTGTTATATTGTTAGTGTAACTGACACTGTTATATTGTTAGTGTAACTGTCACTGTTATATTGTTAGTGTAACTGTCACTGTTATATTGTTAGTGTAACTGTCACTGATATATTGTTAGTGTAACTGTCACTGATATATTGTTAGTGTGACTGACACTGTTATATTGTTAGTGTGACTGACACTGTTATATTGTTAGTGTAACTGTCACTGTTATATTGTTAGTGTAACTGTCACTACGGGTCATGTACTGCTAAACCCTTGCTGATGATGTACATGTACTGTGTATTTCATGACCCGATAAACCCATGCGAGTCCAGCGTTAAATGGGGGAGGCTCGCCTCTCTGTACTCTAAAGGCGACCTGCTCTTTGATTAATCAAGCTGTTGGTGAATGCCTCTAATGATGTATAGAGTTGTAGAATAACCATTTGTACTTGTGTTTCGTGATGTAAATCAGTCTGTTAGCCCTATAATTAACACAAATCCCAAAGTTATACTGAAACTCTTCACATCATTGGTAAGGTCTCGGTAAGATTATGCAGCACATCTCTGTCTTAATACTACACACTGGATATAAATTCATTGGAGAACATGCAGCGACGAATGACAGAATTAATCCACTCTAAGGAATTTCTCCTACGTAGATTAAGAGCCTTGAACCTACACTACCATGAAGGGCGTACAAAGATGGCAGATAGTATGATAATTTACCATTTGTGTTGTAACGTTGTAGTTATGATGACGTAGTACCTACATACACTTACCTTTGGTCTGGTAATATGTTTATAATGACTTTATACCTATGTAGCCTTACCATTGGTCTGGTAATGTGGTTTTTATGGTGACATGGTACCTATGTAGACTTACCATTGGTATAGTAATGTGGTGTCATATCTTTACTGACTCCCATTGGTCTTGTGTCACGACGTCACCTAAGCATGGCCAATCATTCGTCAGTTTTTGCAACATAAGTGAATAAAGACTGTGATTGGCTAACTAGTATGACGTCATATACGACATTAGAGTATTATGGACTGTGATTGGCTAGGTAGTATGACGTCATACAGGTGTGGTGTAGCTCACCTTGGGCGCTGTTGTTGCTACTGCTGCTGCTGTTGTTGTTGCTGTTGCTGTTTGTTGTTGTTGCTGTTGTCGTTGTTGCTGTTTCTGCTGTTGTCGTTCTTGCTGCTGCTGTTGTTGTCGTTGTTGCTGCTGCTGCTGTTGTCGTTGTTTTCGTTGATGCTGTTGCCGCTGTTGCTGCTGCTGCTGTTGTTGTTGTTGCTGATGGTGTTGTTGCTGCTACTGCTTCTATTGTTATTGTTGCTGCTGCTGCTCAAAGAAGCACACACTGTGATGCTCGTTTAGTTTTTGCGAGGCGATCACATACGATGGTCTTACCGTAAAAGTCACAATACTTTTTTATGTATTTTTCTAGTTAAACTTTTACCCAAAAAATATAAAAGTTAAAAGTTGCCATTGTATTTTAGCAGTTGTGAAGTGTCCCCTTTTACCCCTCACCCCACCCCCCCATCCCCTTTCTTCAGAATAAGGGATGAGACATCTGAATGAGAGGTGCTTCTGTAGTGTCAGGATGGTTGTAACGTAGAGTGATTGGATGTTACAGTGGTGGAGATAAACTAAATACACAGCTTCAAGAGTAGAGATGATAAGACCCAAGATGTCAGAAGTCAGTGATGCCGATTAAGTTGGTCTGGAAGGCGGGGACAGTAGCTAAGTTTCGACTTTGCAAGCAAGCAAGCGCGCACACACACACACACACACACACACACACACACACACACACACACACACACACACACACACACACACACACACACACACACACACACACACACACACACACACACGCGCACACACGCGCACACACGCACACACACGCGCACACACGCACACACACACACACACACACACACACACACACACACACACACACACACACACACACACACACACACACACACACACACACACGCACTCGCACACGCATGCACCAAGGTCGCCCACATAAGTAAGTTTTGCGGGGGGAGGGGGTCGGCGTGGGGAGGGGGATGCGGCGGCGGCGGCGGCGGCGGCGGCGGCGGTGGGGGAGCAGAGGTTACAACCAAGAGCAACATGAATAAAGAGTGGTGTGGCGCAGTAGGTGGTGACCAGTGTCTGACCCTGGCACTAGTTACTGCCACCTGCCGCTGGGGGTCACACCTCTACACTGCCACATTTGTATACTGCCACACCTCGACCTGCTCTACACCTGTGCAGTATCCCACCTGTATGGTGCTACATCTGTAGTTACACATGTACAGTGCCACACCAGTGCAGTTCGATATCTGTACACTTTTTCGTCTGTACACTTGTGCACCTTTACATATGTACGGTGCCACATTTGTAGACAAGGATGCAGATCCCCAAGACTATTCCCCGCTACACCTGCACCACACAACACTTGCCAGCACACTGAATCTAAACATCTTGTTTGTGTTGTGAGAGTGAGGACGGTGCAGTCTGTGATCTGTGTACACTGAAACTTCTGTTGTGAGAGTGAGGACGGTGCAGTCTGTGATCTGTGTACACTGAAGCTTCTGTTGTGAGAGTGAGGACGGTGCAGTCTGTGATCTGTGTACACTGAAGCTTCTGTTGTGAGAGTGAGGACGGTGCAGCCTGTGATCTGTGTACACTGAAACTTCTGTTGTGAGAGTGAGGACGGTGCAGTCTGTGATCTGTGTACACTGAAGCTTCTGTTGTGAGAGTGAGGACGGTGCAGCCTGTGATCTGTGTACACTGAAACTTCTGTTGTGAGAGTGAGGACGGTGCAGTCTGTGATCTGTGTACACTGAAGCTTCTGTTGTGAGAGTGAGGACGGTACAGTCTGTGATCTTTGTACACTGAAGCTTCTGTTGTGAGAGTGAGGACGGTACAGTCTGTGATCTTTGTACACTGAAGCTTCTGTTGTGAGAGTGAGGACGGTACAGTCTGTGATCTTTGTACACTGAAGCTTCTGTTGTGAGAGTGAGGACGGTACAGTCTGTGATCTTTGTACACTGAAGCTTCTGTTGTGAGAGTGAGGACGGTGCAGTCTGTGATCTTTGTACACTGAAGCTTCTGTTGTGAGAGTGAGGACGGTGCAGTCTGTGATCTTTGTACACTGAAGCTTCTGTTGTGAGAGTGAGGACGGTGCAGTCTGTGATCTTTGTACACTGAAACTTCTGTTGTGAGAGTGAGGACGGTGCAGTCTGTGATCTTTGTACACTGAAACTTCTGTTGTGAGAGTGAGGACGGTGCAGTCTGTGATCTTTGTACACTGAAACTTCTGTTGTGAGAGTGAGGACGGTGCAGTCTGTGATCTTTGTACACTGAAACTTCTGTTGTGAGAGTGAGGACGGTGCAGTCTGTGATCTTTGTACACTGAAGCTTCTGTTGTGAGAGTGAGGACGGTGCAGTCTGTGATCTTTGTACACTGAAGCTTCTGTTGTGAGAGTGAAGACGGTGCAGTGTACACTGAAGCTTCTTAGCACATTAATTTATTTTTGTTAGACCATGAGAGGGATGTCTAGAACGAGAAATGTGAGAAGTGGGGTGGAACTGAGCAACGAGAAGGGTTATGGGTAGACGGGAAGAGAGAGGTAAGAAAGGTTGTGGGTAGTATTGATATTGGTAGAATTACCGACAGTATGTTAAGTAAAAGGACACAAATGCAACTAATGTGGCATTTTATTGTGGCAACGTTTCACTCGCTTGATAAAGCATTTGTCCTTTTACTTAACAGATTGTGGGTAGACAGGAAGACATAAGTAAGAAAGGTTGTAGGTAGACAGGAAGACAGAGTTAGGAAAGGTTAAGTGGCCTGTTTAATTTAGGTGAGTTTTAAGGAAGTGATTTTTGTCACATAGTAACGAGTGGTATCCTTGAATAGTTAAAATTACAATTGATGGAAGACTGCTCGTAAATTCTTGAAGCGTGACGTAAGTTTTATCAAGACGTTACAGTGGACACAAGTGACATAAGTTTTATCAAAAACATTACAGTGGACGTAAGTGTATTTGTATAACCAGGTCAAAATAGCGTCATCAGGAACATCTTTTTCAGCGTGCTGGCGGCAGAGTTTTACGTTGATATAATACCGATACAAGGACACTGTAAGCAGAAACTAATTTATTTCTAAACAAAAATTTGGTGGAAATCTGCTTTAAAGTGACACTAGAGATGATATCAGTGGCATTCAGGAATGATGTGAGGGTACCAGAGGTAATGAGAGGTCACGCAACTTCTGGGTCACCCGCCTCCGAGGTCATCACCACCCACCATACTCATTATGTAATTAAGAAAACTAAACTAATTATTAAAAAGGTTATGACTGTGATGAATAAATATAAATAAGCCGGTACAGAAAACCTGTCCAGCCCAACCTGCCATAAATGTGAAAATTTCTGATAAATATACAAACTGTTAATAACGTTGATGCATATTTTGAGTCGAAGGCGTTATATATGAGCACACAATATATAAAACAGTGCAGACCAGTAGCTACGTAGATAGGATTTTCAGTGGCCGAGGCTCGTCATCCCAGGGATGTTCTCTTTTGTCAAGGTGTCATCTGTAGGAAGTCAACCTCGCACCTGAAAATCGCCAATGTCCATTTCCTTAAATGTCCGGAAATATTAAGTTATTCTCGGTAATTTTCATTGTAATAACTGAATACTCTTAGAGAGGCACAAAAAAGAATGTTTCCACGTGAACAAATTATATAGTATATTCAAATTACCGCTTATAATTATGTAACTTATAATTGCATCCATTTATGTGTTTTGTAAATTTATATTATTTATAATATTTTTTGTGGCAATTAGTGACAATATGTTGCTTATTACTTACAAAGTAAGTGTTCTTTTATATTCGTGTTGATATATCACTTACAATATAATTTTATCAAATTATGGAAAAATTGACTTTTCAGACGTTTTGTCTTAACTATACCAAAAAGTGTTTCCATTTAATATAATCACTTTGCCTTAAATCACATTAAACTATAATTACAACAGATAACTTCGTGCGTGTAAAATAACCTTTATCTGACCTGGCGTTTTGGATATGCAAGTGCCTTTATTGAACTGGTAGTGGTAAGGGTTTAGAATACACACTTATCTTTTTATATATATATTTTTTTGGGTTACAAATTAATTATCGTACATGGTTTCACTAAAATATTGCAGCGTGATGTTGAGGGGTAGTATCGTGATCCTGGATGCGAGAGTTTAATTTACGTTAAACTGTAAATCAATTTTCCCTGTTGAATTACTCCTCTGATTAAGACAGCTCTGTTTGAATAATATAAAACAGAAGCAGTAAAGGTACACCTGTATTTCTTTTTAGTAAAACACATCCAAGTACTGACTACCTTACAACAATTCATGACTTGTGAAGTTGCTTACGAACCACTGCTTACTCAGTGATCATAGTAATGATGGTTACTGACACCAGTAAAACATAGCTATGGTGCTTGGAATGCTCTCTGGAACGATGGAGATAGAGATACTTGATGATATATACTTGGAAGAAACTTGAGGGCCTGGTTCTATATCTAAACATTACCATAACAACCTACTGGAATTAATAATGTGGAAGGAATTATAAAATAGACCCAGAAAAGCAGGAGAGCCATGGACACAATAAGAGAACACTGTTAACATCTCTGGCCCAAGACTGATTCGACCCTCCTCGCACTCACAACTGAGCCAGTATACCTGTACACAATATCACCCAGGAGAAGCAGTGATGCCCTCTACATGCTGTGATGCTGTGCACAGATTTAGCTGTACAGAGCATCACAGCATGACACAAGAGAGTGCATGGTAGGAGACGGCAGCTCATGAACTGTACACAGCATTACACAAGAGGCAGGGTAAGAGACGGCAACTCATGAACTGTACACATGAGAGGCAGGCTAGGAGACAGCAGCTTGTGAACTGTACACAGCATGACACAAGAGAGGCAGGGTAAGACACGGCAGCTGGTGACCTGTACACAGTATGACACAAGAGGCAGGATAGGAGACGTCAGCTTGTGAACTGTACACGAGAGAGGCAGGGTAGGAGACAGCAGCAGAGACTCAGGGTCGTTTACTGTATGACCAGTTTTTGTGGGGGATAATTTTAAAATACTGCGTCGTGATGGGGGGGGGGAGGATGGCACACTTGACACCTTACTCCTATCTTACACCTGACACTGACACAGACATAGACATACTTGACACTGGTACCTAACTTACATCTGACATTTACCTAAAACTGATACCTGTCTTATATCTGACACCTAACACCTAATTTGCATCTGACACTGACACCTATCTTACATCTCATAGACGTCTCTCTAATATCCGACACATGACACCTCTCTTGCATCTGACATTGATAGTGACACTGAGACCTATTTTGTTTCTGACACTGACACCTGTCAAACGCCTGGGGGCATCACCTGTCAAATACCTTAATGCTATCTGTCGAACACCTACCATGAGCTTGTTACCCTGCGGGCCAAGCTGTAACACTTGTAGAATGGCACCATCAATGACACCATCTGTGTCTGAAGGTCGTTATGACACTTGTGATGAGGTGTGTCCTCCGCTTGGTGCTGGGGGGGGGGGGAGGTGGAGTCTCTGCTCCTTTACCCGCCACTTTGTCTACATCGATCATCATTACTTTTTTCTGGTCTGATAAATTAGACACATGTGCAACAGTTGGGTATCTTTATTGAGGAAACGTTTCGCCACACAGTGGCTTCATCAGTCCATACAAAGGAGAACGGGGAAAAACAGGAGGAGTTTGAGGTAATTAGTCCCTCAAAAAACCATTCATCTACCATTCATCCTGTCTGACACAGCAACATCTTGGGATCTTAATACAGGAAATTCTTCACTTGCCTAACCGTTGGGCACGACCTACTTCCACATTGGACAAATGTAATACCACCTACGACTGCGGTACCTCTCCTGCCTACGGTATATAAGCTACTTCTTCGCACATATGCTGTATTTTTTTTTTCAAGATTGGTGGACTGACCACATCGACTCAAGGCTGAGGGACTGATTACCTCAAACTCCTCATGTTCTTCCCCGTTCTCCTTTGTATGGACTGATGAAGCCACTGTGTGGCGAAACGTTTCCTCAATAAAGATACCCAAGTGTTGCACATGTGTCTAATTTATCAACTTGTCGGTTCTCTGAATCATTCATCTTCATTTTTCTGGACTAATGGGCCTTTTCATACCTACTCTAGAAACTGTGTATGATTGCCTCCACCACTTGCTCATTCAACTCTTCATTTTTTCCTGCCAGTCGAAGACTAACGTTTTTAACTGCTCCATCCCCCAGGCTCCACAGTGACACTACCTCAGGCCCCATTGCCTTTGATATATCCAGTTCGCTGGAAAGTGTTTTAACATTTTCTGTTGTGTGTATGGTCTCCAGTAGAAGTTGTGTTTCGTACCCTTTCTCTTTGACTCTGGTGTTGCCCGTGTTTCCTCTGAGAGCACTTCTTTAAATCGTTTGTTCAACTCCTCAGATTTCCTTATCTCTCTCTCTCTCTCTCTCTCTCTCTCTCTCTCTCTCTCTCTCTCTCTCTTAATATAGTCTTTCTTCTGATGTGACGGAAAATTCTTGGTCCATACTTTGCTTTATCTAGTCTTTCATTAACAAAATATTTGCTTAGTTTCTCAACCCGCTTATATATATATATATATATATATATATATATATATATATATATATATATATATATATATATATATATATATATATATATATATATTCGTTTCTGGCTTTTCTTATCATTTCTGTTTTCCTTTTTCCTTTACTTTCTATAGTTTTCCCATGCTGTTGCACTTCACTTTTTTATCTGTCCGGTTGAAAATTGGCCTCTTTGTCCATGTCATTTTCACTTCTTGGTATGAAATTTTCCTCTGCCTGCCCACAATTCATGGCTAGCGATTCAATTCTCATTTGTTGACTTCCTATCCAGCTTCCTTTCTCATTGCACTGTATTCAGGAATTCTCTCGTTCTTGCAAACTTTTCTCTTCTTCACTGTAGTTTCTCTTGTTTTCCGTCTGCTGTTCGTCTCTCGGCATTTGTTCGTATAGTCACTAACCATCCAGTGGCCTCTCATATTCTATATAATTTATTTCATATGCACTTTGTTAAATATTAGAT
>NC_091308.1:988413-1018413 GCF_038502225.1 Cherax quadricarinatus
TACTTCCCATCTCCAGGACTCAAGTCCGGCCTGCCGGTTTCCCTGAACCCCTTCATAAATGTTACTTTGCTCACACTCCAACAGCACGTCAAGTATTAAAAACCATTTGTCTCCATTCACTCCTATCAAACACGCTCACGCATGCCTGCTGGAAGTCCAAGCCCCTCGCACACAAAACCTCCTTTACCCCCTCTCTCCAACCTTTCCTAGGCCGACCCCTACCCTGCCTTCCTTCCACTACAGACTGATACACTCTTGAAGTCATTCTGTTTTGCTCCATTCTCTCTACATGTCCGAACCACCTCAACAACCCTTCCTCAGCCCTCTGGACAACAGTTTTGGTAATCCCGCACCTCCTCCTAACTTCCAAACTACGAATTCTCTGCATTATATTCACACCACACATTGCCCTCAGACATGACATCTCCACTGCCTCCAGCCTTCTCCTCGCTGCAACATTCATCACCCATGCTTCACACCCATATAAGAGCGTTGGTAAAACTATACTCTCATACATTCCCCTCTTTGCCTCCAAGGACAAAGTTCTTTGTCTCCACAGACTCCTAAGTGCACCACTCACTCTTTTCCCCTCATCAGTTCTATGATTCACCTCATCTTTCATAGACCCATCCGCTGACACGTCCACTCCCAAATATCTGAATACATTCACCTCCTCCATACTCTCTCCCTCCAATCTGATATTCAATCTTTCATCACCTAATCTTTTTGTTATCCTCATAACCTTACTCTTTCCTGTATTCACCTTTAATTTTCTTCTTTTGCACACCCTACCAAATTCATCCACCAATCTCTGCAACTTCTCTTCAGAATCTCCCAAGAGCACAGTGTCATCAGCAAAGAGCAGCTGTGACAACTCCCACTTTGTGTGTGATTCTTTATCTTTTAACTCCACGCCTCTTGCCAAGACCCTCGCATTTACTTCTCTTACAACCCCATCTATAAATATATTAAACAACCACGGTGACATCACACATCCTTGTCTAAGGCCTACTTTTACTGGGAAAAAATTTCCCTCTTTCCTACATACTCTAACTTGAGCCTCACTATCCTCGTAAAAACTCTTCACTGCTTTCAGTAAACTACCTCCTACATCATACACTTGCAACATCTGCCACATTGCCCCCCTATCCACCCTGTCATACGCCTTTTCCAAATCCATAAATGCCACAAAGACCTCTTTAGCCTTATCTAAATACTGTTCACTTATATGTTTCACTGTAAACACCTGGTCCACACATCCCCTACCTTTCCTAAAGCCTCCTTGTTCATCTGCTATCCTATTCTCCGTCTTACTCTTAATTCTTTCAATAATAACTCTACCATACACTTTACCAGGTATACTCAGCAGACTTATCCCCCTATAATTTTTGTACTCTCTTTTATCCCCTTTGCCTTTATACAAAGGAACTATGCATGCTCTCTGCCAATCCCTAGGTACCTTACCCTCTTCCATACATTTATTAAATAATTGCACCAACCACTCCAAAACTATATCCCCACCTGCTTTTAACATTTCTATCTTTATCCCATCAATCCCGGCTGCCTTACCCCCTTTCATTTTACCTCCTGCCTCACGAACTTCCCCCACACTCACAACTGGCTCTTCCTCACTCCTACAAGATGTTATTCCTCCTTGTCCTATACACGAAATCACAGCTTCCCTATCTTCATCAACATTTAACAATTCCTCAAAATATTCCCTCCATCTTCCCAATACCTCTAACTCTCCATTTAATAACTCTCCTCTCCTATTTTTAACTGACAAATCCATTTGTTCTCTAGGCTTTCTTAACTTGTTAATCTCACTCCAAAACTTTTTCTTATTTTCAACAAAATTTGTTGATAACATCTCACCCACTCTCTCATTTGCTCTCTTTTTACATTCCTTCACCACTCTCTCATTTGCTCTCTTTTTACATTCCTTCACCACTCTCTTAACCTCTCTCTTTTTCTCCATATACTCTTCCCTCCTTGCATCACTTCTACTTTGTAAAAACTTCTCATATGCTAACTTTTTCTCCCTTACTACTCTCTTTACATCATCATTCCACCAATCGCTCCTCTTCCCTCCCGCACCCACTTTCTTGTAACCACAAACTTCTGCTGAACACTCTAACACTACATTTTTAAACCTACCCCATACCTCTTCGACCCCATTGCCTATGCTCTCATTAGCCCATCTATCCTCCAATAGCTGTTTATATCTTACCCTAACTGCCTCCTCTTTTAGTTTATAAACCTTCACCTCTCTCTTCCCTGATACTTCTATTCTCCTTGTATCCCATCTACCTTTTACTCTCAGTGTAGCTACAACTAGAAAGTGATCTGATATATCTGTGGCCCCTCTATAAACATGTACATCCTGAAGTCTACTCAACAGTCTTTTATCTACCAATACATAATCCAACAAACTCTGTCATTTTGCCCTACATCATATATATATATATATATATATATATATATATATATATATATATATATATATATATATATATATATATATATATATATATATATATATATATATAATGTGTGTGGGGGGCTTATTCTTTGGGGAGAGAGAGAGAATGATAATAACGCTTCACGTCACTCCACAAGTAACGCCTCCAGCCTCGACAAAAGGCTCTGACGTTAGCAAAACCAGTTACACCAGTTTTTTTCCCTGACTGTTCCTCTGCTAAAGCATTGTGGGAGCTTGCTGGTATTATCTTGCTGGCTGATCAGACGTCCACTTATTTATCTAGTTAGGTAACCAGTCAGAACCTCTTAAGACATCTAGCCAGTCAAAAGAATGAAAAGGCACAACACCTTGATGAAAAATACACAAATAGTGTCAAAGGTAACCAATTATCTAGTCGCTCAATAAGGCTTCTAACCAATTAAGTCATGATAACAATGGTTGTTATCCTGTGTTGTTAACTGGTGTTATTAGCGTCCGCTCGTAACATCTTGAAGAACTTCATGTAAATTCGCACTTGCAACTTCCCGAGAACGAAGCATGAGAGGAGGACCTTCTCTGGCACCTCGGGCACTGATCCACCTGACTTTAAAGGTTTGCATCTAATAGCACACTATTTTCAATATCAGAATGTTCCTTAAACCAGTCATCACTTGTATGTTGTTACATCTTGTACACAGTATCTGCAGATATTATCATCATAGCTAATAAATATAAGTCTAGGAAAAGTGTGCGTGTGCACACCTAATTGTGGTTGCAGGGGCCGAGACTCAGCTCATAGTAGTGAGGAAGGTCTGAGGTCCTTGACCATAGTAGTGAGGAAGGTCTGAGGTCCTTGATCATAGCAGTGACCAAGGTCTCGGGATCTTGATCATAGTAGTGACCAAGGTCTCAGGACCTTGATCATAATAGTGACCAAGGTCTCAGGATCTTGATCATAGTAGTGACTAAGGTCTGAGGTCCTTGATCATAGCAGTGACGAAGATCTCAGGACCTTGATCATAGCAGTGACTAAGCTATGATCAAGGTCCTGAGATCTTCGTCACTGCTATGATCAAGGACCTCAGACCTTAGTCTATGATCAAGGTCTCAGAGGTCCTGAGACCTTGATCATAGTTTTAAATACTAGGTAAAATTGAGAAGGGTAGGAGGCGCGAATAGTACAACAAATTACGGAAGGCGACTGTGAAGGGAGAGAATAATTCCTCAATTAACCAAGACATAAAATATCACTTCTACCTAAAATAACACTTAGATTTTACTTAATATATTTTAGGGGGATTTTTCTGGGCAAAGAAATTGCATTTTTTTTTGGGGGGGGGGGGAACAAATCCGACTCATAGTTCAACTTGTTCGCCCTGGGCCAGTCCACGAGGTGTGAAGCTTTGTTATATTGTAGAACACAGGTGTTGTTGAAAGTGTTGGTGCGGCAAGCATATCTACATTCATGTATGTGTCCACGAATTCCTAACCGTCGCACTCTCGTATACTTTATTACAATTAGGTGTAAACATTCTCCTTGGGAATGACATTAAATCTCTTAGTTCTCTTAATGTCTTGGAGAGTGGCGGTGATGCAACTGGCTGCTTTTATGTATTCCAGAAACGTTCTCAGATAGAGTGGAAGTAAGAAGATTATAAAGCAGTTATTGTTAGTATCTACTCTCGGAGAGTTTGTTATTCTGTGTGTGCTTTCATTTTGCAATCTTTCGTGAAAGTGCGGAAGATCTCAGGGATTTTGAGGCACTCTTGTTGGAAGTCAGGGCTGCAAATTCTGAGCCATTAAATGTATACCCAACATCTCTTTTGGATCTAGTGCAGAGTTGAGGCTTGAAATGAATGAGATCGTTGTGGTTGGTGGTTTACGGTACTCACAGATTTGATAAGAGTTGCTTGTAGTGTTATTGTGTGTAAGGACGTCGAAGAAAGTAATAGCGATAAAGAAATTGGTAAACTCTAAAGAATGAATTCGACAGGCTGCAAGGGGGTTATAAACAGTTGTAAAATCTGCATCGGTAACAATACTAACATCAGCAGCTGCAAAAAGTGCAACAGCAGTAACTACGACAGAAGCAGGGAGAGCAGCGACAATAGCAACAATAACGGCAGCAGCAGTTATGGAAGCAGCAGCAGCAGCAGCAGCAGCAGCAGCTAAGAACGAAGGTTGCAACAACTTCAGCAGCAATTCTATCATTAACAGAGCCATATGAGCTTTATGTGACTAGATGTAATTTAAACAAGCCATACAAATCTTGAAAGCGAATTAGTGTGATGTAATTATTCAAACATCGGGTTGAACTTGCTAGTGTGGTGCCACCCTCATTGTCTGCAACACTTACTGATATTCAGGATAAATCTAGACAATAGTCTTAGAACCCTGTCAGATAAATCTAATACTAAAGGGAGTAACTGGTTTATCAGTGGCATTATTCAACACAAATTATTACAGAAAAACGACAGAACTCTTGAATATAAAATTCAGTATACGCTACTTATCCTGGAAGGAAATTAGTCAAGGATTACAGCAAACTGTATCTAGTATGCAGGCCAGCAAGTGTGTGGATAAATCTGTACATATTAAGAAACCTGAATCAAATCCACCATTACTGCGTAAGAAACTTTCACCTCGTATTAAATTGTTACCTGATGATGTCAGAGTTGGCATTCGCCAGACTCTTAATAACCTAACAAAAAATGACGAGCCTACAACCCTTAATACATATGATGCTAAATGTGTGTTGTGTGCTAAGACGCGCCGAAATACGCCATGCAGACTTATTTACAATGGCCTCAGTAGAGGGTAAAAAAAAAAAGAGAGAACTAAGAAAGTGTAGTAAGTGTTTAAGGTAGCCATGAAAGAGGAAAGTGAAGAACGAAACTCAGAGAGTGTTTCCAGTGCAAGAAGGAGAATCAACATACAGGTTTCTGTCCTCAGGAGAAGATTAGCACAAGATCTTGGAGAGGATCAACATAGGATATCAACACAGGATCTTGGAATCAATATTGCCTCCAGTTTTATCGCGTTTGCAACAATATATTTAAACAAGGTTATCCGTTAATTTTTAGGTCTGGCCAATATTGACGTCACTATCTTTGAGAATTTTGGCAACGATCCAAATGCTGTGGTGGTGGTAGTAGTGGTAAAGGTGGTGGTAGTTGTGGTGGTAGTGCACAACACGACAGTGTCAGTGTTCCAGTACACATGACAGTGTCAGTGTTACAGTACACATAATAATGTCAGTGTTTCAGTGCACCTAACAGTGTATTTCAACTACACTAGTGTCGTTGTTCCAGTACACTTAACATTGTCATTGTTCCAGTACACCTAACAGTATCATTATACCAGTACAGCTAACAATGTCATTATACCAGTAGACCTGACAGTGTTATTGTACCAGTATACCTAGCAGTGTCATTGTTCCAGTGCACCTAACAGTGTCATTATACCAGTACACCTGGCAGTGTCAGTGTTCCAATACACCTGACAGTGTCAGTGTTTCAGTACACCTAACAATGTCATGATACCAGTACACCTGACAGTGTAATTGTTCCAGTACACCTGACAGTGTCAGTGTTCCAGTACACCTGACAGTGTCATTGTTCCAGTACACCTGCCAGTGTCATTGTTCCAGTACGCCTTACAATGTCATTGTTCCACTACACCTGACAAGGTCATTGTTCCAGTACACCTGACAGTGTCATTGTTCCAGTACATCTAACAGTGTCATTGTTCCAGTACATCTAACAGTGCCATTGTTCCAGTACATCTAGCAGTGTCATTGTTCCAGTACATCTAACAGTGCCATCGTTCCAGTACATCTAACAGTGCCATTGTTCCAGTACATCTAACAGTGCCATTGTTCCAGTACATCTAACAGTGTCATCGTTCCAGTACATCTAACAGTGCCATTGTTCCAGTACATCTAACAGTGTCATTGTTCCAGTACATCTAACAGTGCCATTGTTCCAGTACATCTAACAGTGTCATTGTTCCAGTACATCTAACAGTGGCAATGTGTGGGATTTTGGGTAAGATGAGTATATAAAAAATTATTATAGGAACCACTAAGTGGATTGCTACTCATCTTTGTTGATGACAGCTGGAAACCACTTGCAGTCTGCTCCGTAATTCACTGTCTGCAGACCCACCAGGGCTGTTTGAAAGGTTAAAGTGTATATCATTCAGGTATTGCAGGTATAACACTTGGAAATCGTGGGCTGCCCTTACCTGTGGTTTTAGGCTTGGCCCGCTCCTCACGACCTCGAAATGGTTAGTATTATTCACTCAACATAGACCGTAAGTACTGCAGCACTAAATAGGCGGATGTAAGTAAAATATAGACTTTCCTGGTTCATTGTAACGGTAGCCTGTGATGTATTGACGTCACTGAAAACAAAATCGTTGGTTTAACTGAAGAGATGACGTTGGACGCCTCCACTTCGTCGTCTGCTTGACGCACGTCAAGCAGAAATAGTACGGAAATAGTACTCCTGTGGTATTTGCTACACTCGCAGAAATGTCCATATCTATTCACGGCAGGAAGAATGTCTAATTTTCCTGGAGATCGTCAATTCACGGCACAGGAAACGCGCACATGAAATTGGCCATAAATATTTCTACGCCGGGGGCGTCGATCCCCCTGGGGGTTGGAGAAAAATTTTATCCACTGTGTATCAGTACACCTGACTGTCAGTGTTCCAGTACATCTGACCTTGTCAGTGTTCCAATACACCTAACAGTGTCAGTGTTCCAGTACACCTAACAATGTCAGTGTTCCAGTACACCTAACAGTGTCAGTGTTCCAGTACACTTAACAGTGTCAGTGTTCCAGTACACCTAACAGTGTCAGTGTTCCAGTACACTTAAGACCTGGTGAACCTTCTCAGGTGACCTTTACATTATAATTGGGAGTTCATCAGTGTTGTTTAAACATACTTATTGTAGCTGCCTGGTTTTCAGATTCATTACAGTATTTATGCAGGTCACCGTCACTGAACTTGGACAACCTTAACCCCAGCTGTCGGCACATCATCTTTTTTTATTAATTATAATTCCTTTATATTTTATTTCCTCTGCGACTGTTCTCTAACAAAAGCCCTCTCCTCTGTTAAGAACCGCCTGTGTAGTTTCTCCAGTTGGCAGTGCCCTAACAAGGTGGAAGGGCTTCTCAGGGCTGCTGTGATTACTGCTGCTGCTGCTGCTAGGGTTCGCTGTACTCTACCATCCTTCTAAGTTCTCTCCACTGCCTGCTACTAAAAGGGTTTTCACCGGGGCGCTGCCCAGCGTGCTAGTACATACACTCACCACCTTCTTCACTATCTGAAAGGGGTTTTGGTGGATGCTGAATAGCTTCGCCTTCACTCAGGCTTCACCTGTGATCCTGACATAAACTTGTGTTAAACAGAGAGAAGGAGGAATAAAATACATCATGTGATGTACCCGTAGCCATTACCTCGTGCTCACTATCATTTAAGTACTTCTGAATCAAAGCTCTCACATGGAGCGTGTCAGCTCTCCTCCTCTAGTGTTAGTTGTGTCAGCTCTCCTGTGTCAGTTCTCTTCTAGTGTCAGCTCTCCTCATGTGTCAATTCTCCTCAAGTGTCAGTTCTCCTCTTATGTCGGTTATCCTCTTGTGTCGGTTCTTCTCTTGTGTCAGTTCTCTTGTGTCAGTTCTCCTCTTCTGTATATAGTATTTCCAGGCTGTGGGACTGATTACTTCATCTTCCGCTGTTTTCGTATATTTCCTTTGTATTAAATCAATATAGCCACAGGTTGGCTTTATCATTTTAATGCAACTCAAGATATTCAGGGACTGTACATGTGTTTAATTCTACAATTGCAGGCATTATATGCCGGTTTATAGCGTCCTCAGGTGTCCACATGATACATTGGTAAAATTATACAGTGTATTTCGAATAATCGAAAAAAAAAACTGCTTCATAATTTGTTTGAGTGTAGCCGAGGCATGACTTGGCATCATTGAATACATTATGTAGCGAGGTGGGTGGAGGAGTGCCCAGCCCCTGTTGTTGTTATTGTAGGAGGCTGGGAAGGATACCCACAGTGACTAGTGGCATCTCTGATAAAAACCAGCCTACACTGACCAACAACAATATTAATAATAATAATAATAATAATAATAATTATAATAATAATCTTAGTGTCACTGAGAGATACAAGTATCGTCAAGGTTGTGTTGCTGGTCACATTTACTTCAAGTGTTGCTGGTCACATTTACTACAACTGTTGCTGGTCACATTTAATACAAGTGTTTCTAGTAACATTTACTACAAGTGTTGCTGGAAACATTTACTACAAGTGTTGCTGGTAACATTTACTACAAGTGTTGCTGGTAACATTTACTACAAGTGTTGCTGGTAACATTTACTACAAGTGTTGCTGGTAACATTTACTACAAGTGTTGCTGGAAACATTTACTACAAGTGTTGCTGGTAACATTTACTACAAGTGTTGCTGGTAACATTTACTACAAGTGTTGCTGGTAACATTTACTACAAGTGTTTCTAGTAACATTTACTACAAGTGTTGCTGGTAACATTTACTACAAGTGTTTCTAGTAACATTTACTACAAGTGTTGTTGGAAACATTTACTACAAGTGTTGCTGGTAACATTTACTACAAGTGTTGCTGGAAACATTTACTACAAGTGTTGCTGGTAACATTTAATACAAGTGTTGCTGGAAACATTTACTACAAGTGTTGCTGGAAACATTTACTACAAGTGTTGTTGGTAACATTTACTACAAGTGTTTCTAGTAACATTTACTACAAGTGTTGTTGGAAACATTTACTACAAGTGTTGCTGGTAACATTTACTACAAGTGTTGCTGGAAACATTTACTACAAGTGTTGCTGGTAACATTTACTACAAGTGTTGCTGGTAACATTTACTACAAGTGTTGCTGGTAACATTTACTACAAGTGTTGCTGGTAACATTTACTACAAGTGTTGCTGGAAACATTTACTACAAGTGTTGCTGGAATCATTTACTACAAGTGTTGCTGGTAACATTTACTACAAGTGTTGCTGGAAACATTTACTACAAGTGTTGTTGGTAACATTTACTACAAGTGTTGCTGGTAACATTTACTACAAGTGTTGCTGGAAACATTTACTACAAGTGTTGTTGGTAACATTTACTACAAGTGTTGCTGGTAACATTTACTACAAGTGTTGCTGGAAACATTTACTACAAGTGTTGTTGGTAACATTTACTACAAGTGTTGCTGGTAACATTTACTACAAGTGTTGCTGGAAACATTTACTACAAGTGTTGTTGGTAACATTTACTACAAGTGTTGCTGGAAACATTTACTACAAGTGTTGTTGGTAACATTTACTACAAGTGTTGTTGGTAACATTTACTACAAGTGTTGCTGGTAACATTTACTACAAGTGTTGTTGGTAACATTTACTGCAAGTGTTGCTGGTAACATTTACTACAAGTGTTGCTGGTAACATTTACTACAAGTGTTGCTGGTAACATTTACTACAAGTGTTGCTGGTAACATTTACTACAAGTGTTGTTGGTAACATTTACTACAAGTGTTGCTGGTAACATTTACTACAAGTGTTGCTGGTAACATTTACTACAAGTGTTGCTGGTAACATTTACTACAAGTGTTGCTGGAAACATTTACTACAAGTGTTGCTGGAAACATTTACTACAAGTGTTGTTGGTAACATTTACTACAAGTGTTGCTGGTAACATTTACTACAAGTGTTGCTGGAAACATTTACTACAAGTGTTGTTGGTAACATTTACTACAAGTGTTGCTGGTAACAGTTACTACAAGTGTTGCTGGAAACATTTACTACAAGTGTTGCTGGAAACATTTACTACAAGTGTTGTTGGTAACATTTACTACAAGTGTTGCTGGTAACATTTACTACAAGTGTTGCTGGAAACATTTACTACAAGTGTTGTTGGTAACATTTACTACAAGTGTTGTTGGTCACATTTACTACAAGTGTTGCTGGAAACATTTACTACAAGTGTTGTTGGTCACATTTACTACAAGTGTTGCTGGAAACATTTACTACAAGTGTTGTTGGTCACATTTACTAAAAGTGTTGCTGGAAACATTTACTACAAGTGTTGCTGGTAACATTTACTACAAGTGTTGCTGGAAACATTTACTACAAGTGTTGCTGGTAACATTTACTACAAGTGTTGCTGGAAACATTTACTACAAGTGTTGCTGGTAACATTTACTACAAGTGTTGCTGGAAACATTTACTACAAGTGTTGCTGGTAACATTTACTACAAGTGTTGCTGGAAACATTTACTACAAGTGTTGCTGGTAACATTTACTACAAGTGTTGTTGGTAACATTTACTACAAGTATTTCTAGTAACATTTACTACAAGTGTTGCTGGTAACATTTACTACAAGTGTTGCTGGTAACATTTACTACAAGTGTTGTTGGTAACATTTACTACAAGTGTTTCTAGTAACATTTACTACAAGTGTTGCTAGAAACATTTACTACAAGTGTTGTTGGTAACATTTACTACAAGTGTTTCTAGTAACATTTACTACAAGTGTTGCTAGAAACATTTACTACAAGTGTTGCTGGTAACATTTACTGCAAGTGTTGCTGGAAATATTTACTACAAGTGTTTCTAGTAACATTTACTACAAGTGTTGCTGGTAACATTTACTACAAGTGTTGCTGGAAACATTTACTACAAGTGTTGCTGGTAACATTTACTACAAGTGTTGTTGGTAACATTTACTACAAGTGTTTCTAGTAACATTTACTACAAGTGTTGCTGGTAACATTTACTACAAGTGTTGCTGGTAACATTTGCTACAAGTGTTGCTGGTAACATTTACTACAAGTGTTGCTGGTAACATTTACTACAAGTGTTGTTGGTAACATTTAATACAAGTGTTTCTAGTAACATTTACTACAAGTGTTGCTGGTAACATTTACTACAAGTGTTGCTGGAAACATTTACTACAAGTGTTGTTGGTAACATTTACTACAAGTGTTGCTGGTAACATTTACTACAAGTGTTGCTGGAAACATTTACTACAAGTGTTGTTGGTAACATTTACTACAAGTGTTGTTGGAAACATTTACTACAAGTGTTTCTAGTAACATTTACTACAAGTGTTGCTGGTAACATTTACTACAAGTGTTGCTGGAAACATTTACTACAAGTGTTGTTGGTAACATTTACTACAAGTGTTGCTGGTAACATTTACTACAAGTGTTGTTGGTAACATTTACTACAAGTGTTGCTGGTAACATTTACTACAAGTGTTGCTGGTAACATTTACTACAAGTGTTGCTGGTAACATTTACTACAAGTGTTGCTGGAAACATTTACTACAAGTGTTGTTGGTAACATTTACTACAAGTGTTGTTGGTAACATTTACTACAAGTGTTGCTGGTAACATTTACTACAAGTGTTGCTGGAAACATTTACTACAAGTGTTTCTAGTAACATTTACTAAAAGTTTTGCTGGTAACATTTACTACAAGTGTTGCTGGTAACATTTACTACAAGTGTTGCTGGAAACATTTACTACAAGTGTTGCTGGTAACATTTACTACAAGTGTTGCTGGTAACATTTACTACAAGTGTTGCTGGTAACATTTACTACAAGTGTTTCTAGTAACATTTACTACAAGTGTTGCTGGTAACATTTACAAGTGTTGTTGGAAACATTTACTACAAGTGTTGCTGGAAACATTTACTACAAGTGTTGCTGGTAACATTTACTACAAGTGTTGCTGGTAACATTTACTACAAGTGTTGCTGGAAACATTTACTACAATTGTTGCTGGTAACATTTACTACAAGTGTTCCTGGTAACATTTACTACAAGTGTTGCTGGTAACATTTACTACAAGTTTTGCTGGAAACATTTACTAAGTGTTGCTGGTAACATTTACTACAAGTGTTGTTGGTAACATTTACTACAAGTGTTTCTAGTAACATTTACTACAAGTGTTGCTGGTAACATTTACTACAAGTGTTGTTGGAAACATTTACTACAAGTGTTGCTGGAAACATTTACTACAAGTGTTTCTAGTAACATTTACTACAAGTGTTGCTGGAAACATTTACTACAAGTGTTGTTGGAAACATTTACTACAAGTGTTTCTAGTAACATTTACTACAAGTGTTGCTGGAAACATTTACTACAAGTGTTTCTAGTAACATTTACTACAAGTGTTGTTGGAAACATTTACTACAAGTGTTGCTGGTAACATTTACTACAAGTGTTGCTGGAAACATTTACTACAAGTGTTGCTGGAAACATTTACTACAAGTGTTGTTGGTAACATTTACTACAAGTGTTGCTGGTAACATTTACTACAAGTGTTGCTGGAAATATTTACTACAAGTGTTGCTGGTAACATTTACTACAAGTGTTGCTGGTAACATTTACTACAAGTGTTGCTGGTAACATTTACTACAAGTGTTGCTGGTAACATTTACTACAAGTGTTGCTGGTAACATTTACTACAAGTGTTGCTGGTAACATTTACTACAAGTGTTGCTGGTAACATTTACTACAAGTGTTGCTGGTAACATTTACTACAAGTGTTGCTGGTAACATTTACTACAAGTGTTGTTGGTAACATTTACTACAAGTGTTGCTGGTAACATTTACTACAAGTGTTGCTGGTAACATTTACTAAAGTGTTGTTGGTAACATTTACTACAAGTGTTGCTGGTAACATTTAACATTTACTACAAGTGTTGCTGGTAACATTTACTACAAGTGTTGTTGGTAACATTTACTACAAGTGTTGCTGGTAACATTTACTACAAGTGTTGCTGGTAACATTTACTACAAGTGTTGTTGGTAACATTTACTACAAGTGTTGCTGGAAACATTTACTACAAGTGTTGCTGGAAACATTTACTACAAGTGTTGCTGGAAACATTTACTACAAGTGTTGCTGGTAACATTTACTACAAGTGTTGCTGGTAACATTTACTACAAGTGTTGCTGGTAACATTTACTACAAGTGTTGCTGGAAACATTTACTACAAGTGTTGCTGGTAACATTTACTACAAGTGTTGTTGGTAACATTTACTACAAGTATTTCTAGTAACATTTACTACAAGTGTTGCTGGTAACATTTACTACAAGTGTTGCTGGTAACATTTACTACAAGTGTTGTTGGTAACATTTACTACAAGTGTTGCTGGTAACATTTACTACAAGTGTTGCTGGTAACATTTACTACAAGTGTTGCTGGTAACATTTACTACAAGTGTTGTTGGTAACATTTACTACAAGTGTTTCTAGTAACATTTACTACAAGTGTTGCTAGAAACATTTACTACAAGTGTTGCTGGTAACATTTACTGCAAGTGTTGCTGGAAACATTTACTACAAGTGTTTCTAGTAACATTTACTACAAGTGTTGCTGGTAACATTTACTACAAGTGTTGCTGGAAACATTTACTACAAGTGTTGTTGGTAACATTTACTACAAGTATTTCTAGTAACATATACTACAAGTGTTGCTGGTAACATTTACTACAAGTGTTGCTGGAAACATTTACTACAAGTGTTGCTGGTAACATTTACTACAAGTGTTGTTGGTAACATTTACTACAAGTGTTTCTAGTAACATTTACTACAAGTGTTGCTGGTAACATTTACTACAAGTGTTGCTGGTAACATTTGCTACAAGTGTTGCTGGTAACATTTACTACAAGTGTTGCTGGTAACATTTACTACAAGTGTTGTTGGTAACATTTACTACAAGTGTTTCTAGTAACATTTACTACAAGTGTTGCTGGTAACATTTACTACAAGTGTTGCTGGAAACATTTAATACAAGTGTTGTTGGTAACATTTACTACAAGTGTTGCTGGTAACATTTACTACAAGTGTTGCTGGAAACATTTACTACAAGTGTTGTTGGTAACATTTACTACAAGTGTTGTTGGAAACATTCACTACAAGTGTTTCTAGTAACATTTACTACAAGTGTTGCTGGTAACATTTACTACAAGTGTTGCTGGAAACATTTACTACAAGTGTTGCTGGAAACATTTACTACAAGTGTTGCTGGTAACATTTACTACAAGTGTTGTTGGTAACATTTACTACAAGTGTTGCTGATAACATTTACTACAAGTGTTGCTGGTAACATTTACTACAAGTGTTGCTGGTAACATTTACTACAAGTGTTGCTGGAAACATTTACTACAAGTGTTGTTGGTAACATTTACTACAAGTGTTGTTGGTAACATTTACTACAAGTGTTGCTGGTAACATTTACTACAAGTGTTGCTGGAAACATTTACTACAAGTGTTTCTAGTAACATTTACTAAAAGTGTTGCTGGTAACATTTACTACAAGTGTTGCTGGTAACATTTACTACAAGTGTTGCTGGAAACATTTACTACAAGTGTTGCTGGTAACATTTACTACAAGTGTTGCTGGAAACATTTACTACAAGTGTTGCTGGAAACATTTACCACAAGTGTTGCTGGTAACATTTACTACAAGTGTTGCTGGTAACATTTACTACAAGTGTTGCTGGTAACATTTACTACAAGTTTTGCTGGAAACATTTACTACAAGTGTTGCTGGTAACATTTACTACAAGTGTTGTTGGTAACATTTACTACAAGTGTTTCTAGTAACATTTACTACAAGTGTTGCTGGTAACATTTACTACAAGTGTTGTTGGAAATATTTACTACAAGTGTTGCTGGAAACATTTACTACAAGTGTTTCTAGTAACATTTACTACAAGTGTTGCTGGAAACATTTACTACAAGTGTTGTTGGAAACATTTACTACAAGTGTTTCTAGTAACATTTACTACAAGTGTTGCTGGAAACATTTACTACAAGTGTTGCTGGAAACATTTACTACAAGTGTTTCTAGTAACATTTACTACAAGTGTTGTTGGAAACATTTACTACAAGTGTTGCTGGTAACATTTACTACAAGTGTTGCTGGAAACATTTACTACAAGTGTTGCTGGAAACATTTACTACAAGTGTTGTTGGTAACATTTACTACAAGTGTTGCTGGTAACATTTACTACAAGTGTTGCTGGAAATATTTACTACAAGTGTTGCTGGTAACCTTTACTACAAGTGTTGCTGGTAACATTTACTACAAGTGTTGCTGGTAACATTTAATACAAGTGTTGCTGGTAACATTTACTACAAGTGTTGCTGTTAACATTTACTACAAGTGTTGTTGGTAACATTTACTACAAGTGTTGCTGGTAACATTTACTACAAGTGTTGCTGGTAACATTTACTACAAGTGTTGCTGGTAACATTTACTACAAGTGTTGCTGGTAACATTTACTACAAGTGTTGCTGGTAACATTTACTACAAGTGTTGCTGGTAACATTTACTACAAGTGTTGTTGGTAACATTTACTACAAGTGTTGCTGGTAACATTTACTACAAGTGTTGCTGGTAACATTTACTACAAGTGTTGTTGGTAACATTTACTACAAGTGTTGCTGGTAACATTTACTACAAGTGTTGCTGGTAACATTTACTACAAGTGTTGTTGGTAACATTTACTACAAGTGTTGCTGGTAACATTTACTACAAGTGTTGCTGGTAACATTTACTACAAGTGTTGCTGGTAACATTTACTACAAGTGTTGCTGGTAACATTTACTACAAGTGTTGCTGGTAACATTTACTACAAGTGTTGCTGTTAACATTTACTACAAGTGTTGTTGGTAACATTTACTACAAGTGTTGCTGTTAACATTTACTACAAGTGTTGTTGGTAACATTTACTACAAGTGTTGCTGGTAACATTTACTACAAGTGTTGCTGGTAACATTTACTACAAGTGTTGCTGGTAACATTTACTACAAGTGTTGCTGGTAACATTTACTACAAGTGTTGCTGGTAACATTTACTACAAGTGTTGCTGGTAACATTTACTACAAGTGTTGTTGGTAACATTTACTACAAGTGTTGCTGGTAACATTTACTACAAGTGTTGCTGGTAACATTTACTACAAGTGTTGTTGGTAACATTTACTACAAGTGTTGCTGGTAACATTTACTACAAGTGTTGCTGGTAACATTTACTACAAGTGTTGCTGGTAACATTTACTACAAGTGTTGTTGGTAACATTTACTACAAGTGTTGCTGGTAACATTTACTACAAGTGTTGCTGGAAACATTTACTACAAGTGTTGCTGGTAACATTTACTACAAGTGTTGCTGGTAACATTTACTACAAGTGTTGCTGGTAACATTTACTACAAGTGTTGCTGGTAACATTTACTACAAGTGTTGTTGGTAACATTTACTACAAGTGTTGCTGGTAACATTTACTACAAGTGTTGCTGGTAACATTTACTACAAGTGTTGCTGGTAACATTTACTACAAGTGTTGTTGGTAACATTTACTACAAGTGTTGCTGGTAACATTTACTACAAGTGTTGCTGGAAACATTTACTACAAGTGTTGCTGGTAACATTTACTACAAGTGTTGCTGGAAACATTTACTACAAGTGTTGCTGGTAACATTAAGTACTCATTATTTTCACACAGGTGATGACTCTGTTAAAATATTTTAAAATGACGAAGCTCGGAAGATATAT
The DNA here is from genome assembly GCF_038502225.1 of Cherax quadricarinatus. Lineage (NCBI taxonomy): Eukaryota > Metazoa > Arthropoda > Malacostraca > Decapoda > Parastacidae > Cherax > Cherax quadricarinatus. The sequence continues at coordinate 1,005,502 of NC_091308.1, forward strand.
ATATGAGTGTTGCTGGGACACACTGCTGGGACACACTGCTGGGACACACTGCTGGGGACACACTGCTGGGGACACACTGCTGGGACACACTGCTGGGGACACACTGCTGGGACACACTGCTGGGACACACTGCTGGGGACACACTGCTGGGGACACACTGCTGGGAACACACTGCTGGGGACACACTGCTGGGGGCACACTGCTGGAGGCACACTGCTGGGGACACACTGCTGGGACACACTGCTGGGACACACTGCTGGGGACACACTGCTGGGGACACACTGCTGGGGACACACTGCTGGGGACACACTGCTGGGGACACACTGCTGGGAACACACTGCTGGGGACACACTGCTGGGAACACACTGCTGGGGGCACACTGCTGGGACACAATGCTGGGACACACTGCTGGGGACACACTGCTGGGGACACACTGCTGGGGACACACTGCTGGGAACACACTGCTGGGGACACACTGCTGGAGGCACACTGCTGGAGGCACACTGCTGGGGACACACTGCTGGAGGCACACTGCTGGAGGCACACTGCTGGGGGCACACTACTGGGAACACACTGCTGGAGGCACACTGCTGGAGGCACACTGCTGGGGACACTGCCGGGAACACACTGCTGGAGGCACACTGCTGGAGGCACGCTGCTGGGGGCACACTGCTGGGAACACACTGCTGGAGGCACACTGCTGGAGGCACACTGCTGGGGACACTGCCGGGAACACACTGCTGGAGGCACACTGCTGGAGGCACACTGCTGGGGGAACACTGCTGGGAACACACTGCTGGAGGCACACTGCTGGGGACACTGCCGGGAACACACTGCTGGAGGCACACTGCTGGAGGCACACTGCTGGAGGCACACTGCTGGAGGCACACTGCAGGAGGCACACTGCCGGGAACACACTGCTGGAGGCACACTGCTGGGGGCACACTGCTGGAGGCACACTGCTGTGGACACTGCCGGGAACACACTGCTGGAGGCACACTGCTGGGGGCACACTGCTGGGAACACACTGCTGGAGGCACACTGCTGGAGGCACACTGCTGGGGACACTGCCGGGAACACACTGCTGGAGGCACACTGCTGGAGGCACACTGCTGGGGACACTGCCGGGAACACACTGCTGGAGGCACACTGCTGGAGGCACACTGCTGGAGGCACACTGCTGGAGGCACACTGCTGGGGACACTGCCGGGAACACACTGCTGGAGGCACACTGCTGGGGGCACACTGCCGGGAACACACTGCTGGAGGCAGACTGCTGGAGGCACACTGCTGGGGACACTGCCGGGAACACTGCTGGAGGCACACTGCTGGGGGCACACTGCTGGAGGCACACTGCTGGAGGCACACTGCTGGAGGCACACTGCTGGGGACACTGCCGGGAACACACTGCTGGAGGCACACTGCTGGAGGCACACTGCTGGAGGCACACTGCTGGGGACACTGCCGGGAACACACTGCTGGAGGCACACTGCTGGGGGCACACTGCTGGGGGCACACTGCTGGGGGCACTGCCGGGAACACACTACTGGAGGCACACAGCTGGGGGCACACTGCTGGAGGCACACTGCTGGGGACACTGCCGGGAACACACTGCTGGAGGCACACTGCTGGGGGCACACTGCTGGGGGCACACTGCTGGGGGCACACTGCCGGGAACACACTGCTGGAGGCACACTGCTGGAGGCACACTGCTGGGGGCACACTGCTGCGAACACACTGCTGGGGACACTGCCGGGAACACACTGCTGGAGGCACACTGCTGGGGGCACACTGCTGGGGGCACACTGATGGGGAGACACTGCTGGGGACACACTGCTGCGAACACAGTGCTGGGGACTCACTGCTGGGGACACACTGTTGGAAACACACTTCCGTGGACACTTTCTGGGAACACACTGCTGGGGACACAATGTTGGGGACACACTGCTAGGGACACACTTCTGGGGACACACTGCTAGGGACACACTGCTGGTGACATACTGCTGGTGACACACTGCTTGTGGCACACTGCTGGGAACAAACTGCTGGGGACACACTGCTGGTGGCACACTGCTGGGAACAAACTGCTGGTGACATACTGCTGGGAACACACTGCTGAGGACACACTGCTGGGAACACACTGCTGAGGACACACTGCTGGGAACACACTGCTGAGGACACACTGCTGGGGACACACTGCTGGGGACACACTGCTGGGGACACACTGCTGGGGACACACTGCTGGTGACACTGCTGGTGACACACTGCTACGAACACACTGCTGGGAACACACTGCTGGGAACACACTGCTGGGGGCACTCTGCTGGGGACACACTGCTGGGGACACACTGCTGGGGACACACTGCTGGTGACACTGCTGGTGACACACCGCTGGGGACACACTGCTGGTGACACACTGCTGGGGACACACTGCTGGGGACACACTGCTGGGGACACACTGCTGGGGACACACTGCTGGTGACACTGCTGGTGACACACTGCTACGAACACACTGCTGGGGGCACTCTGCTGGGGACACACTGCTGGGGACACACTGCTGGTGACACTGCTGGTGACACACTGCTGGGGACACACTGCTGGGAACACACTGCTGGGAACACACTGCTGGGGACACACTGCTGGGGACACACTGCTGGTGACACTGCTGGTGACACACTGCTACGAACACACTGCTACGAACACACTGCTGGGGGCACTCTGCTGGGGACACACTGCTGGCAACACGCTGCTGGGGACACAGCAGGGGACACACTGCTGGTGGCACTCTGCTGGGGACACACTGCTGGTGACACTGCTGGTGACACACTGCTACGAACACACTGCTGGGAACACACTGCTGGGGGCACTCTGCTGGGGACACACTGCTGGAAACACACTGCTGGGGACACAGCAGGGGACACACTGCTGGGGACTAGTATTACCTTGCTGGGGACGCATCACAGTATCTAGTTAGTACTGAAGTGAGGTTTTTGTCCAGTGAGTGGCCTCTCTCACAAGGTTTCTTTAAAGGTTTAAAGTCACGAGTTTTTGCCTTGTTTGTGAGGCAACGAGGAGACTGACTTCAGTAAAGCTTACGATAGAGTCCCACATCACAGACTATTGAGGAAAATTAAGGCATCCGGAATAGGATAAATTTTTTCCTGGATAGAGGCATGGTTGACAGGCAGCGTCATGAGCGGTGTTCCACAAGAGTCAGTGTTGGGCCCCTTGTTCACAATCTACATAAACGACATGGATGAGGGAATAAATAGCGACATAAGCAAGTTTGCCCATGCTACCAAAATAGGCCGTCGAATTCATTCTGACGAGGACATTAGAACATTCCAAGGAAATTTGAATAGACTGATGCAGTGGTCGGAAAATTGGCAGATGCAGTTTTAATATAGACATATGCAAAGTTCTAAATATTGGACAGGAAAATAACCATGCCACATATAAACTAAATTTAGATCTTAATATTACTGATTGCGAAAAGAATTTGGGAGTTCTAGTTAGCAGTAATCTAAAACCAAGACAACAGTGTTCGCGAACAGAATCCTTGGCTTCATATCAAGAAGCATAAATAATAGGTGTCCCTCAGGTTGCTCTTCACTCTATATATCTTTGGTTAGTCCTCATTTAGATTGTACTGCACAGTTTTAGTAACCGCATTACAGAATTGATATAAATGCACTGGAAAACATGCAAAGGAGGATGACAAAGTTGATCCCATGTATCAGAAATCTTCCCTATGATGATAGACTGAGGGCCCTGAATCTGCACTCTCTAGAAAGGCTTAGAATTAAGGGGGATATGATTGAGGTGTATAAATGGAAAACAAGAATAAATAAAGGGAATGCAAATATCATGCTAAAAAATATCTAGCCAAGACAGGACTCGCAAGAGTGATTTTATGTTGTAAAAATTCAGATTCAGGAAGGATATAGGAAAGCACTGGTTTGGTAACAGAATTGTGGAAGAGTGGAACAAACTCCCGAGTAGCGTCATAGAAGCTAAAACGTTGTGTAGTTTTAAAAATAGGTTAGATAAATACATGAGTGGATGTGAGATGGACTTGACTAGCTTGTGCTACTAGGTCTGATGCCATGCTCCTTCCTTAAGTGGATGTGACCTGACCTGACTAGGTTGGATCATTGGCTTATGCTGATAGGAGACTTGGACCTGCCTCACATGGGCCAATAGGCCTTCTGCAGTGTTCCTTCTTTCTTATGTTATGTACTGATGTGAGAAGCTGGCTGAGTACTGATGTAGGAGGACTGAGTACTGATGTAGGAGGACTGACTGAGTACTGATGTAGGAGGCTGGCTGAGTACTGATGTAGGAGGACTGGCTGAGTACTGATGTAGTTTAGGTGATTTATCGTACTTATACGTGCCGTGAAATGTCTCCGTACATTCTCCAGGTCTACAATTTCGCTTGCCTTGAAAGGGGCCGTTATTGTGCAACAATATTCCAGCCTAGAGAGAAGCGATTTGAAGAGAATCATCATGGGCTAGGCATCCCTAATTTTGAAAGTTCTCATTATCCATCCTATCATTTTCCTAGCAGATATGGTAGATACATTGTTGTGATCTTTGAAAGTGAGATTCTCTGACATTATCACTTCCAGGTCCTTTACATTAATTTTTCGATATGTTGTGTGATTGAAATTTGTTTTATACTCCGATACACTTTTAATTTCCTCGAGTTTTCCATAGTGGAGTAATTGAAATTTCTCTTCATTTAACTTCATATTGTTTTTCTGCTGCTTCATGTACCCAGCTGTAAATATGTAACTTACACCTGCTGCTTGTTAGGTAAGACACATATGCAACAGTTAGGTATCTTTATTATGAAACGTTTCGCCTACACAGTAGGCTTCTTCAGTCAAGTACAGAAAAGTTGATTGAAGCAGAAGATACTTGAAGACGATGTAATCAGTCCATCACCCTTAAAGTTTTGAGGTGGTCAGTCCCTCAGTCTGGAGAAGAGCATTGTTCCATAGTATGAAACAATATGGAGATGAAGTGACAGGATGGAGTCTTACCTAACAACCTGTCGGTATTTTATACCATTTTAATGTTCAACCTGCTGCTTCATGTGTACCCATCAGTAAATGTGCCAATGGCACGTAAAGTAGTATAATGTTTGTCACATATAAATGTGATGTTAGGGTTTGAGTCACCAATAGGTGAACGACGCTGACGTGTACCCTATACCCCGGCACTGCCCGGGGGCATGATGCAGGTGCGATATATGTGACAGGTTGTGCTGGCACACCACTCACCATTTCTACTCAATAAACCCTGGCAGAGCAGCTGTGTGTTACTAGTGTGTTTCTACTTTATATTACTCGAGCCTCATGCCACATATGTCGCGTCGACCTGCTGCCTCATGTACTATACATCTGCCTCATGTACCCGGCAGTAGATATGTAGTATACATCTCCTACATCGTATACCCAGCAGTAAATGTGCATTGTACACCTGCTACCTCATGTAGCCAGCAGTAAATGTGCACTGTACACCTGCTGCCTCGTGTACCCAGCAGTAAGTGTGTAGCATACACCTGCTGCCTCATGTACACAGCAGTAAATGTGTACTGTACACCTTCGAGTACCCAGCAGTAAATGTGCACTGTACACCTGCTGCCTCATGTACCCAGCAGTAAATATGTAGCATACACTTGCTGCCTCGCGTACCCGGCAGGCAGTAAATATGTATCGTGATGTAGCAGACTGTTGTGACTCACCAAGTGTATATCAAACAAGTGTCGTCACCCCGTCTTACGCTAATTACTTTGTAATATTTGTAATGTAGTTATCATACAGTTGGTTTATAATTACAGATTCTTTCCTCTCAGTGTTTGTACTGAAAGTTGTGTTTACGGGAGTCGAGTCTCAGCTCCTGGTCCCGCCTCTGGGCCTATAAATCATCCGGCTTTATGTGTTACATGCACCTGTGAGCCTATATTCACCATTTCAACTGTTGCTTTCTGATGTTAGTGTAAGATATTGTAAATGAAAAGAATGTGGCAACCAGTGTAATAGAGAAAATTCAAGGAGGCAGTTCACATGAACAGTCAGACACAATGTGAGGAAGTGTTCAAAGTGCGGGAGACAATGTTCAGCGTGTGTGAGAGGCCGTTCAAAGACACGTGTAGGGAGAACTAAGACTTGAGTGAAATCAGAATCTTTAAGCACATCATATAATGGCCCACCTGGTGTTGTGAACACTGCAACTGAATGTTGAGTAAGCAAGGAAGGGGTACTGATGGAGGGGTGAGGTGTTGGTAGAGGGGTGAGGGGTGTGGTGTTGATAGAGGGGGAGGGGTACTGATGGAAGGGTGTGGTGTTAATAGAGGGGTGAGGGGTACTGATGGAAGGGTGTGGTGTTAATAGAGGGGTGAGAGGTACTGATGGAAGGGTGTGGTGTAATAGAGGGGTGAGGGGTACTGATGGAAGGGTGTGGTATTAATAGAGGGGTGAAGGGTACTGATGGAGGGATGTGGTGTTAATAGAGGGGTGAGGGGTACTGATTGAAGCGTGTGGTGTTAATAGAGGGGTGAGGGGTACTGATGGAGGGATGTGATGTTGATAGTGGGATGAGGGATACTGATGGAGGGATGTGGCGTTGATTGAGGGGTGTGGTGTGATAGAGGGGTGAGGGGTACTGATTGAAGCGTGTGGTGTTAATAGAGGGGTGAGGGGTACTGATGAAGGGATGTGGTGTTACTAGAAGGGTGAGGGGTACTGATGGAGGGGTGTGGTGTTAGTGGAGGGGTGAGGGGTGTGGTGTGATAGAGGGGTGAGGGGTACTGATGGAGGGATGTGGTGTTAATAGAGGGGTGAGAGGTACTGATGGAAGGGTGTTGTATTAATAGAGGGGTGAGGGGTACTGATGGAGGGATGTGGTGTTAATAGAGGGGTGAGGGGTACTGATGGAGGGGTGTGGTGTTGATAGAGGGGTGAGGGGTACTGATGGAGGGGTGTGGTGTTAATAGAGGAGTGAAGGGTACTGATGGAAGGGTGTGGTATTAGTAGAGGGGTGACGGGTACTGATGGAAGGTGTGGTGCTATTGTAGGGGTGAGGGGGTACTGATGGAGAGGTATGGTGCTATTATAGGGGTGAGGGGGTACTAATAGAGGGGTGAGGGAGAGGGTGTTGATAAAGGGGTGAGGGAGAGGGTGTTGATGTGGGAGCTGAGGTATAGGAAGAACAGATGGGTGTGGTGAAGGCTAAGTGGCTGAAAGGTTTAAAGTGGTACAGTTTGAGATGTTTCTGGCCAATGGGATGGCAACACTTAACACCTGTTCTGGCACCAGATGTCAATGTAAACATCTGAGAACAACACTTGTCATAAACATTGGCAGACAACTGTCAGTATAAACATTGGCAGACAACACCTGCCTGTATAAACATGGGCAGAGGCTCAGGTGTCAGTCTGGTACAATATATTATTGTCACTGTTGTGTTGTCATGATACGAGGCGCCCACACCAGCCTAATATGTTCAGTAAATGTTTGTTGTTTGTACATTGGTATGTTGCAGTGGAAGGTGGAGGTGGTGGTGGTGGTGGTGGTGGTGGTGGTGATGCTGGTGAGGGGCATGAGGAGGAGGAGGAGGGGGAGGAGAAGAAAATGGGAAGAGAAGAGGAGGGAGATGATGGGTGGTTGGGAGGTGATGGGAGTGGGTGGGAAGATGGGAGAGTGAGTGGGGAAGCGTGCCGTACTGAGTGGGTGGTGTACCGTGTTTGTGATGCAATGGGTTTGTGGTGCACTGGGTTTGTGGTGCACTGGGTTTGTGGTGTACTGGGTTTGTGGTGTACTGGATTTGTGGTGTACTGGGTTTGTGGTGCACTGGGTTTGTGGTGCACTGGGTTTGTGGTGTACTGATTTGTGGTGTACTGGGTTTGTGGTGTACTGGATTTGTGGTGTACTGGGTTTGTGGTGTACTGGATTTGTGGTGTACTGGGTTTGTGGTGTACTGGTTTTGTGGTGTACCGTGTTTGTGATGCAATGGGTTTGTGGTGCACTGGGTTTGTGGTATACTGATTTGTGGTGCACTGGGTTTGTGGTGTACTGGATTTGTGGTGTACTGGGTTTGTGGTGCACTGGGTTTGTGGTGTACTGGATTTGTGGTGTACTGGGTTTGTGGTGCACTGGGTTTGTGGTGTACTGGGTTTGTGGTGTACTGATTTGTGGTGTACTGGGTTTGTGTTGCACTGGGTTTGTGGTGTACTGGGTTTGTGGTGTACTGGATTTGTGGTGCACTGGGTTTGTGGTGTACTGGATTTGTGGTGTACTGGGTTTGTGGTGTACTGGATTTGTGGTGTACTGGGTTTGTGGTGCACTGGGTTTGTGGTGCACTGGGTTTGTGGTGTACTGATTTGTGGTGTACTGGGTTTGTGGTGTACTGGATTTGTGGTGTACTGGGTTTGTGGCGTACTGGATTTGTGGTGTACTGGGTTTGTGGTGCACTGGGTTTGTGGTGCACTGGGTTTGTGGTGCACTGGGTTTGTGGTCTACTGGGTTTATGGTGCACTGGGTTTGTGGTGCAGAGTTTGTGGTGCACCAGGTTTGTGGTGCACTGGGTTTGTGGTGTACTGGATTTGTGTCGCACTGGGTTTGTGGTGCACTGGGTTTGTGGTGTACTGGGTTTGTGGTGCACTGGGTTTGTGGTGCACTGGGTTTGTGGTGTACTGGGTTTGTGGTGCACTGAATTTGTGGTGCACTGGGTTTGTGGTGCACTGGGTTTATGGTGCACTGGGTTTGTGGTGCAGAGTTTGTGGTGCACCGGGTTTGTGGTGCACTGGGTTTGTGGTGTACTGGGTTTGTGGTGCACTGAATTTGTGGTGCACTGGGTTTGTGGTGCACTGGGTTTATGGTGCACTGGGTTTGTGGTGCAGTTTGTGGTGCACCGGGTTTGTGGTGCACTGGTTTGTGGTGTACTGGGTTTGTGGTGCACTGGGTTTGTGGTGTACTGGGTTTGTGGTGCACTGGGTTTGTGGTGTACTGGGTTTGTGTTGCACTGGGTTTGTGGTGCACTGGGTTTGTGGTGTACTGGGTTTGTGGTGCACTGGGTTTGTGGTGCACTGAATTTGTGGTGCACTGGGTTTGTGGTGCACTGGGTTTATGGTGCACTGGGTTTATGGTGCACTGGGTTTGTGGTGCAGAGTTTGTGGTGCACCGGGTTTGTGGTGCACTGGGTTTGTGGTGTACTGGATTTGTGGTGCACTAGGTTTGTGGTGCACTGAGTTTGTGGTGCACTGGGTTTGTGGTGTACTGGGTTTGTGTTGCACTGGGTTTGTGGTGCACTGGGTGAGTAGCGTACTGGGTTTGTGGTGTACTAGGTGAGTGGTGTATTGAGTTTGTGGTGTACTGGGTGAGTGGTGTACTGAGTTTGTGGTGCATTGGGTGTGTGGTGTACTGGGTTTGTGGTGTATTGGGTGGGTGGTGCACTAGGTTTATGGTGCACTGGGTTTGTGGTGCACTGAGTTTGTGGTTTACTGGGTGAGTGGTGTACTGGCTGGGTGGTGCACTGGGTTTCTGGTGCATTGAATTTGTGGTGTACTGGGTGAGTGGTGTACTGGGTGGGTGGTATACTGTGGTGGGTAGGTAGTGTACTGGGTGAGTGGTGTACTCTGGTGGGTAGGTGGTGTATTGGGCGAGTGTACTGGGTAGTTGGTGTACTGGGTGGGTGTTGTGCTATGGTGGGTACGTGGCGTACTGGGTGGGTGGTGTACTGATTGGGTGATGTACTGGGTTTGTGTGCTATGGTAGGTAGGTGGTGTACTGAGTGGGTGGTGTACCGGGTAGGTGATGTACTGGGTGTGTGATGTGCTAGGTACATGATGTACTGGGTGTGTGCTGTGATGGGTGATGTACTGGGTGGGTGGTCTACTGGGTGAGTGGTGTACTGGGTGGGTGGTATACTGTGGTGGGTAGGTATTGTACTGGGTGAATGGTGTACTCTGGTGGGTAGGTGGTGTATTGGGTGGGTGTTGTGCTATGGTGGTTAGGTGGTGTACTGGGTGTGTGGTGTACTGGATGGGTGATGTACTGGGTGGGTGATGTACTGGGTTTGTGTGCTATGGTGGGTAGGTGATGTACTGAGTGGGTGGTGTACCGAGTAGGTGATGTACTGGGTGTGTGATGTGCTGGGTACATGATGTAATGGGTGGGTGCTGTGATGGGTGATGCACTGGGTAAGGATGTACTGGGTGGGTGGTCTACTGGATAGGTGGTCTACTGGGTGGGTTGTGTACTGGGTGGGTGATGTGGTAGGTGGGTAGTGTTCTGAGTGGGGATGTACTGGGTGGGTGCTGTAGTGGGTGGGTGGTGTACTGGGTAAATGGTGTGGTAGGTGGGTAGTGTACTGAGTGGGGATGTACTGGGTGGGTGCTGTGGTGGGTGGGTGGTGTACTGGGTGGGTGGTGTGGTAGGTGGGTAGTGTACTGAGTGGGGATGTACTGGGTGGGTGCTGTGGTGGGTGGGTGGTGTACTGGGTGGGTGGTGTGGTAGGTGGGTAGTGTACTGAGTGAGGATGTACTGGGTGGGTGCTGTGGTGGGTGGGTGGTGTGGTAGGTGGGTAATGTACTGAGTGGGGATGTACTGGGTGAGTGCTGTGGTGAGTAGGTGGGTGGTGTGCTGGGTGGGTGATGTTTTGGTTAGTAGTATGTATTCTCCTGTGTGTAGTAGTAGGGGTTGAGTCTCAGCTCCTGGCCCCGCCTTTTCGTGGCCGTTACTGGATTCACTCTCCGACCTTCCATACTCCCTGAGGTGCCATAACACCTTCCCTACTTCCTCGGGAATGTGGAGGTGTCAGGTGGTTGTATGGAGGTGTAACGGACAAGTAGAAGCCGCAGCAGCAGCAGTTAACACACACGCAGCAAGAGGATCCCCTGAGCTTTTCCAGCGCTCGGGCTGCGGCCCAGCTGGGTTGTGGCTCCAAAAGGATCCTGTAGGGCTTGCTGCCTTTGAACTTCCTGACATCGTCTGCCGCTACGTAGCTGCCAAACCCTTCGAGCCCAGTGGGGCGGTGTTAGTGGCAGTCCAGAGTGCCTAGCTTCTGCTTACGAGCTCCGTGAGGGCGGGGAACGAGGCTAGGCCTGGGGATAATTGGTCCTCGAAGATGAAGAGGTACATTACCTCTTCCCATTTTAAGACATTACTCAAGACACTCCCTCGATGGAGAGCCAGACAAGTGGTTGTATGATGCGCCCATACCACCTTCCATACTCCCTCAGAGATCTCAGTTGGCGAATTACTGCCAGTGAGGAAAGTGTACTCACCTAGTTGTTTTTGCAAGGGTCGATTCATAGGTCCTGGCCCCGCCTCTTCACTGGCTACTACTGGGTTACTCTCCCTGCACCATGAGCTTTATCAGGATCCATTCATAGCTTAAAGCTATGAATGGATCCTGCCTCCACTACATCGCTTCCCAAACTATTCTACTTCCTGACTACTCTGTGACTGAAGAAATACTTCCTAATGTCCCTGTGAATCATCTGAGTCTTCAACTTCCAACTGTGTCTCCTTATTGCTGTGTCCCATCTCTGGAACATTTTGTCTCTGTCCACCTTGTCAGTTCCTCTCAGTATTTTATATGTCGTTATCATGTCCCCCTATCTCTCCTGTCCTCCAGTGTCGTCAGATCGATTTCCCTTAACTTCTCCTTGTAGGACATACACCTTAGCTCTGGGACTAGTCTTGTTGTAAACCTTTGCACTTTCTCTAGTTTCTTTACGTGCTTGGCTAGATGTGGGTTCCAAACTGGTGCCGCATACTCCAATATGGGCCTGACGTACACAGTGTACAGGGTCCCGAACGATTTCTTATTAAGATGGCAGAATGCTGTTCTTAGGTTTGCTAGGCGCCCATATGCTGAAGCAGTTATTTGACTGATGTGTACCTCAGGAGATGTGCCTAGTGTTATACTCATCCCAAGATCTTTTTTTTTGAGTGAAGTTTGTAGTCTCTGGCCCCCCGAGACTGTACTCTGTCTGCGGTCTTCTTTGCCCTTCCCCAATCTTCATGACTTTGCACTTGGTGGCGTTGAACTCCAGGAGCCAATTGCTGGACCAGGCCTGCAGCCTGTCCAGATCTTTTTGTAGTTCTGCCTGGTCCTCGTCCGATTGAATTCTTCTCACCAACTTTACATCATCTGCAAACAGGGACACTTCGGAGTCTATTCCTTCAGTCATGTCGCTCACAAATATCAGAAACAGCACCGGTCCTAGGACTGTCCCCTGTGGAACCCCACTCGTCACTGACACCTCGCCTCGTACCATGACTCGCTGCTGTCTTCCTGACAGGTATTCCCTAATCCATTGCAATGCCTTCCCTGTTATCCCTGCTTGGTCCTCCAATTTTTGCACTAATTTCTTGTGTGGAACTGTGTCAAACGCCTTCTTACAGTCCAAGAAAATGCAATCTACCCACCCCTCTCTCTTGTCTTACTGCTGTCACCCTGTCATAGAACTCCAGTAGGTTTGTGAAGCAGGATTTCCTGTCCCTGAAGCTGTGTTGACTGTTGTTGAAAAGCTCATTTCTTTCTAGGTGTTCCACCACTCTTCTCCTGGTAATCTTCTCCATGACTTTGCATACTATACATGTCATTGACACTGGTCTATAGTTTAGTACTTTTTGTCTGTCTCCTTTTTTAAAAGCTGGGACTACATTTGCTATCTTCCATGCCTCAGGTAATCTCCCTGTTTCGATAGATGTTTTGAATATTGTTGTTAGGGGTACACATAGCGCCTCTGCTCCCTCTCTCCGGACCCATGGAGAGATGTTATCCAGCCCCATCGCCTTTGAGGTGTCTAGCTCGCTCAGCAGCCTCTTCACTTCTTCCTCGGTTGTATGTATTGTGTCCAATACTTGGTGATGTACCCCACCTCTCCGTCTTTCTG
>NC_091308.1:1023413-1035913 GCF_038502225.1 Cherax quadricarinatus
TAGAACTTAAGATTTACAGTTTAAAACCGGGATGGTTTTTCTACGACAGTCCCTGCTTTGGTAGCAGCGGCTTGTCTCATACTCCCTCACCCATTAGTACCTCCCTCATCCATCAGTACTGTCTCCATCACCAGTATCCTTTCCTCTTCTGTATGAAGAGGTTGTATGAACCTAGAATGAACCTCTTGCCCTGGTCATTAAGTGTTAGAGCCAAGTATAGAAAAACAAACCCTCTGGCCACTGCTGGCATGAAAAAAGATAAATGCATATCATACGATATTGAAAAATGCCTTTAACCTTCCAAGAGTGATGGAAGACTTGGGCTACAACTACCTCTGCTAAATTAGTGAAGTTTCTGTCTTAACTACCCCTGTTACTCACATACCACTGAGAACTGTGTATATTAGTAGTTCTACCTCTGGCTACAACCAGTTCTGTCATGATTAACACAGTCACCTACTTCTACATCTACTGCTCTTATTAGCTAGGTTGCCTCGTTGTCAAGTGATCGTCTTGATGCAGCTACTGAACAAACATCAGGAGTACATTGACTTCTGATTATCCCATCTTGTTTGATAAAATAATTGCATACGTTTGTCTCCAAGTTTCATTTCAGTATTTGGACTCATTCAGCAGTTCCAATAATTCTTCATGTTGGAGTGTATCGAAGTTAGAGTATTTTAAGCAGCAGTGTGATGTTAACAGTAGGGTGATGTTAACACCAGGGTGATGTTAACAGGAGGGTGATGTTAACACCAGGGTGATGTTAAGCAGCAGTGTGATGTTAACAGCAGGGTGATGTTAACAGGAGGGTGATGTTAACAGCAGGGTGATGTTAACAGTAGGGTGATGTTAACAGGAGGGTGATGTTAACAGCAGGGTGATGTTAACAGCAGGGTGATGTTAACAGCAGGGTGATGTTAACAGCAGGGTGATGTTAACAGTAGGGTGATGTTAACAGTAGGGTGATGTTAACAGGAGGGTGAAGTTAACAGGAGGGTGATGTTAACAGCAGGGTGATGTTAACAGTAGAGTGATGTTAACAGCAGGGTGATGTTAACAGCAGGGTGATGTTAACAGCAGGGTGATGTTAACAGTAGGGTGATGTTAACAGCAGGGTGATGTTAACAGCAGGGTGATGTTAACAGGAGGGTGATGTTAACAGCAGGGTGATGTTAACTGTAGGGTGATGTTAACAGCAGGGTGATGTTAACAGGAGGGTGATGTTAACAGCAGGGTGATGTTAACAGGAGGGTGATGTTAACAGCAGGTGATGTTAACAGCAGGGTGATGTTAACAGGAGGGTGATGTTAACAGGAGGGTGATGTTAACAGCAGGTGATGTTAACAGCAGGGTGATGTTAACAGGAGGGTGATGTTAACAGGAGGGTGATGTTAACAGGAGGGTGATGTTAAGCAGCAGTGTGATGTTAACAGCAGGGTGATGTTAACAGCAGGGTGATGTTAACAGCAGGGTGATGTTAACAGGAGGGTGATGTTAATAGGAGGGTGATGTTAACAGGAGGGTGATGTTAACAGGAGGGTGATGTTAACAGCAGGGTGATGTTAACAGCAGGGTGATGTTAACAGGAGGGTGATGTTAACAGCAGGGTGATGTTAACAGCAGGGTGATGTTAACAGCAGGGTGATGTTAACAGCAGGATGATGTTAACAGCAGGGTGATGTTAACAGGAGGGTGATGTTAACAGCAGGGTGATGTTAACAGGAGGGTGATGTTAACAGCAGGGTGATGTTAACAGCAGGGTGATGTTAACAGCAGGGTGATGTTAAGCAGCAGTGTGATGTTAACAGCAGGGTGATGTTAACAGCAGGGTGATGTTAACAGGAGGGTGATGTTAACAAGAGGGTGATGTTAACAGCAGGGTGATGTTAACAGCAGGGTGATGTTAACAGGAGGGTGATGTTAACAGGAGGGTGATGTTAACAGCAGGGTGATGTTAACAGCAGGGTGATGTTAACAGCAGGGTGATGATAACAGCAGGGTGATGTTAACAGCAGGGTGATGTTAACAGCAGGGTGATGTTAACAGCAGGGTGATGTTAACAGCAGGGTGATGTTAACAGCAGGGTGATGTTAACAGCAGGGTGATGTTAACAGCAGGGTGATGTTAACAGCAGGGTGATGTTAACAGCAGGGTGATGTTAACAGCAGGGTGATGTTAACAGCAGGGTGATGTTAACAGCAGGGTGATGTTAACAGCAGGGTGATGTTAACAGGAGGGTGATGTTAACAGCAGGGTGATGTTAACAGCAGGGTGATGTTAACAGCAGGGTGATGTTAACAACAGGGTGATGTTAACAGCAGGGTGATGTTAACAGCAGGGTGATGTTAACAGGAGGGTGATGTTAACAAGAGGGTGAGTTAACAGTGTGATGTTAACAGCAGGGTGATGTTAACAGCAGGGTGATGTTAACAGGAGGGTGATGTTAACAGGAGGGTGATGTTAACAGCAGGGTGATGTTAACAGGGTGATGTTAACAGCAGGGTGATGTTAACAGCAGGGTGATGTTAACAGCAGGGTGATGTTAACAGCAGGGTGATGTTAACAGCAGGGTGATGTTAACAGCAGGGTGATGTTAACAGGAGGGTGATGTTAACAGCAGGGTGATGTTAAGAGCAGGGTGATGTTAACAGCAGGGTGATGTTAACAGCAGGGGGTGATGTTAACAGCAGGGTGATGTTAACAGCAGGGTGATGTTAACAGCAGGGTGATGTTAACAGCAGGGTGATGTTAACAGCAGGGTGATGTTAACAGCAGGGTGATGTTAACAGCAGGGTGATGTTAACAGCAGGGTGATGTTAACAGCAGGGTGATGTTAACAGCAGGGTGATGTTAACAGCAGGGTGATGTTAACAGGAGGGTGATGTTAACAGCAGGGTGATGTTAACAGCAGGGTGATGTTAACAGCAGGGTGATGTTAACAGCAGGGTGATGTTAACAGGAGGGTGATGTTAACAGGAGGGTGATGTTAACAGCAGGGTGATGTTAACAGCAGGGTGATGTTAACAGCAGGGTGATGTTAACAGGAGGGTGATGTTAACAGCAGGGTGATGTTAACAGCAGGGTGATGTTAACAGCAGGGTGATGTTAACAGCAGGGTGATGTTAACAGCAGGGTGATGTTAACAGCAGGGTGATGTTAACAGCAGGGTGATGTTAACAGCAGGGTGATGTTAACAGCAGGGTGATGTTAACAGGGTGATGTTAACAGCAGGGTGATGTTAACAGGAGGGTGATGTTAACAGCAGGGTGATGTTAATAGCAGGGTGATGTTAACAGCAGGGTGATGTTAACAGCAGGGTGATGTTAACAGCAGGGTGATGTTAACAGCAGGGTGATGTTAACAGCAGGGTGATGTTAACAGCAGGGTGATGTTAACAGGAGGGTGATGTTAACAGAAGGGTGATGTTAACAGGAGGGTGATGTTAACAGCAGGGTGATGTTAACAGGAGGGTGATGTTAACAGCAGGGTGATGTTAACAGGAGGGTGATGTTAGCAGAAGGGTGATGTTAACAGGAGGGTGATGCTAACAGGAGGGTGATGTTAACAAAAGGGCGATGTTAACAGCAGGGTGATGTTAACAGGAGGGTAATGTTAACTGGAGGGTGATGTTAACAGCAGGGTGATGTTAACAGGAGGGTGATGTTAACAGGAGGGTGATGTTAACAGGAGGGTGATGTTAACAGCAGGGTGATGTTAACAGCAGGGTGATGTTAACAGCAGGGTGATGTTAACAGGAGGGTGATGTTAACAGGAGGGTGATGTTAACAGGAGGGTGATGTTACGAGGGTGATGTTAGTAGGAGGGTGATGTTAACAGGAGGGTGATGTTAGCAGGAGGGTGATGATAACAGGAGGGTGATGTTAACAGGAGGGTGATGATAACAGAAGGGTGATGTTAGCAGGAGGGTGATGTTAGGAGGATGATGTCAGCAGGAGGGTGATGTTAGTAGGAGGGTGATGTTAGTAGGAGGGTGATGTTAGTAGGAGGGTGATGTTAGTAGGAGGAGGAGGAGGAGGAGGATCTCAGCAGAAGGGTGATGTTAGCAGGATGGTGATATTAGCACGAGGCTGATGTCAGCAGGAGGGTGATGTTAGTAGGAGGTTGATGTTAGCAGCTGGTGATGTCAGCAGGAGGCTGATGTCGGCAGGAGGGTGATGTTAGTACGAGGGTGATGTTAGCAGGAGGGTGATGTTAGTAGGAGGGTGATGTTAGCAGAAGGCTGATGTCAGCAGGAGGGTGATGTTAGTAGGAGGGTGATGTTAGGATGAGGCTGATGTCAGCAGGAGGGTGATGTTAGTAGGAGGATGATGCTAGTAGGAGACTGATGTCAGCAGGAGGGTGATGCTAGTAGGAGGGTGATGTCAGCAGGAGGGTGATGTTAGTAAGAGGGTGATGTTAGGAGGAGGCTGATGTCAGCAGTAGGGTGATGTTAGTAGGAGGCTGATGTCAGCAGGAGGGTGATGTTAGTAGGAGGCTGATGTTAGTAGGAGGCTGATGTCAGCAGAAGGGTGATGTTAGTAGGAGGGTGATGTTAGTAGGAGGCTGATGTCAGCAGGAGGGTGATGTTAGTAGGAGGGTGATGTTAGCAGCTGGTGATGTCAGCAGGAGGCTGATGTCGGCAGGAGGGTGATGTTAGTAGGAGGGTGATGTTAGCAGGAGGGTGATGTTAGTAGGAGGGTGATGTTAGCAGAAGGCTGATGTCAGCAGGAGGGTGATGTTAGTAGGAGGGTGATGTTAGGATGAGGCTGATGTCAGCAGGAGGGTGATGTTAGTAGGAGGGTGCTGCTAGTAGGAGACTGATGTCAGCAGGAGGGTGATGCTAGTAGGAGGGTGATGTCAGCAGGAGGGTGATGTTAGTAGGAGGGTGATGTTAGGAGGAGGCTGATGTCAGCAGGAGGGTGATGTTAGTAGGAGGCTGATGTTAGTAGGAGGCTGATGTCAGCAGGAGGGTGATGTTAGTAGGAGGGTGATGTTAGTAGGAGACTGATGTCAGCAGGAGGGTGATGTTAGTAGGAGGGTGATGTTAGGAGGCTGATGTCAGCAGGAGGGTGATGTTAGGAGGACGGTGATGTTAGTAGGAGGGTGATGTTAGGAGGGTATGTTAGGAGGAGGCTGATGTCAGCAGGAGGGTGATGTCAGCTGGAGGGTGATGTTAGTAGGAGGGTGATGTTAGTAGGAGGCTGATGTCAGCAGGAGGGTGATGTTAGTAGGAGGCTGATGTCAGCAGGAGGGTGATGTTAGTAGGAGGGTGATAGGAGGAGGCTGATGTCAGCAGGAGGCTGATGTTAGTAGGAGGGTGATATCAGCAGGCGGGTGATGTTAGTAGGAGGGTGATTTTAGGAGGAGGCTGATGTCAGCAGGAGGGTGATGTCAGCAGGAGGGTGATGTTAGGAGGAGGGTGATGTTAGTAGGAGGGTGATGTTAGTAGGTGGGTGATGTTAGGAGGAGGAGGATGTCAGCGGGAGGGTGATGTTAGCAGGATGGTGATGTTATCAGGAGGCTGATGTCAACAGGAGGGTGATGTTAGTAGGAGGGTGATGTTAGCAGCTGGTGATGTCAGCAGGAGCTTGATATCGGCAGGAGGGTGATTTTAGTAGGAGGGTGATGTTAGCAGGAGGGTGATGTTAGTAGGAGGGTGATGTTAGCAGGAGGCTGATGTCAGCAGGAGGGTGATGTTAGTAGGAGGATGATGTTAGGATGAGGCTGATGTCAGCAGGAGGGTGATGTTAGTAGGAGGGTGATGCTAGTAGGAGACTGATGTCAGCACCATGGTGATGCTAGTAGGAGGGTGATGTCAGCAGGACTGTGATGTTAGTAGGAGGGTGATGTTAGGAGGAGGCTGATGTCAGCAGTAGGGTGATGTTAGTAGGAGGCTGATGTCAGCAGGAGGGTGATGTTAGTAGGAGGCTGATGTTAGTAGGAGGCTGATGTTAGTAGGAGGCTGATGTCAGCAGAAGGGTGATGTTAGTAGGAGGGTGATGTTAGTAGGAGGGTGATGTTAGTAGGAGGCTGATGTCACCAGGAGGGTGATGTTAGTAGGAGGGTGATGTTAGAAGGAGACTGATGTCAGCAGGAGGGTGATGTTAGTAGGAGGCTGATGTCAGCAGGAGGGTGATGTTAGTAGGAGGGTGATGTTAAGAACATAAGAAGAACATAAGAACGAAGGAACACTGCAGAAGGCCTACTGGCCCATGCGAGGCAGGTCCAAGTCTCCTACCGGCTTAAGCCAATGCACCCAACCTAGACAGGTCAGGTCACATTGACTTAAGGGAGGAACACGGCAACCGACCTGTTAGCACAAGCTATTAGGTCTAACTCACACCCACCCACATTTACTCATGTATTTATCCAACCTATTTTTAAAGCTACACAACGTTCTGGCCTCTATAACGGTACTTGGGAGTTTGTTCCACTCATCCACAACTCTATTACCAAACCAGTACTTTCCTATATCCTTCCTGAATCTGAATTTTTCCAACTTAAAACCATTGCTGCGAGTCCTGTCTAGGCTAGATATTTTCAGCACACTACATCCCCTTTATTTATTCCTGTCTTCCACTTATACACCTCAATCATATCCCCCCTAATTCTACGTCTTTCTAGAGAGTGCAGTTTCAGGGCCCTTAGTCTATCCTCATAGGGAAGGTTTCTGATACATGGGATCATCTTTGTCATCCTCCTTTGTACATTTTCCAGAGAATTTATATCCATTCTGTAATACGGTGACCAAAACTGTGCAGCATAATCTAAATGAGGCCTAACCAAGGATGTATAGAGTTGAAGAACAACCTGAGGACTCCTATTATTTATGCTTCTTGATATGAAGCCAAGGATTCTATTAGCTTTATTGCGAACACTTATGCACTGTTGTCTTGGTTTCAGATTACTGCTAACCAGAACTCCTAAATCTTTTTCGCAATCCGTAATATTAAGATCTACATTATTTAGTTTATATGTGGCATGGTTATTGTCCTGTCCAACATTTAGAACTTTGCATTTGTCTATATTAAACTGCATCTGCCACTTCTCCGACCACTGCATCAGTCTATTCAAATCTTCCTGGAGTGCTCGAATGTCCTCGTCAGAATGAATTCGACGGCCTATTTTGGTGTCATCGGCAAACTTGCCGATGTCGCTCTTTATGCCCTCATCTATGTCGTTTATGTTGATTGTGAACAGCAGGGGGCCCAACACTGACCCCTGTGGAACACCGCTCGTGACGCTTCCCCACTCTGATTTCTCCCCATTTATGCAAACTCTCTGCTGCCTATTTGTCAACCATGCCTCTATCCAGGAAAAAATTTCTCCTCCTATTCCATGTGCTTTAATTTTCCTCAATAGTCTCTGATGTGGGACCCTGTCAAAAGCCTTACTGAAGTCCATATACACAATATCATATTCATTACCATGATCTACCTCCTCAAATACCTTAGTGAAAAAAGTTAATAAATTCGTAAGGCAGGAACGCCCCTTTGTAAAACCATGCTGAGATTCGTTGATTAATTTATGCTTTTCAAGGTGGCTACGAACTGCCTCGGCAATTATTGATTCCATAAATTTTCCCACTATGGAGGTTAGGCTTATTGGTCTATAGTTCGAAGCTAAGGACCTGTCACCTGTTTTGAAAATAGGTATCACATTTGCCATTTTCCACTTATCTGGCACCATGCCAGTTTGTAGTGATATGTTGAAGAGATTAGCCAAAGGTGTGCTAAGCTCCTCTTTACATTCCTTTAGAACCCTTGCATACAGTTCATCAGGGCCTGGGGATTTGTTAGGTTTCAATTTATCTATTTGCCTAAGGACCATGTCACTTGTGACCCTAATAGTGCTGATGTCAGCAGGAGGGTGATGTTAGCAGGACGGTGATGTTAGTAGGAGGGTGATGTCAGCAGGAGGGTGATGTCAGCTGGAGGATGATGTTAGTAGGAGGGTGATGTTAATAGGAGGCTGATGTCAGCAGGAGGGTGATGTTAGTAGGAGGCTGATGTCAGCAGGAGGGTGATGTTAGTAGGAGGGTGATGTTAGGAGGAGGCTGATGTCAGCAGGAGGGTGATGTTAGTAGGAGGGTGATGTCAGCAGGCGGGTGATGTTAGTAGGAGGGTGATGTTAGGAGGAGGCTGATGTCAGCAGGAGGGTGATGTCAGCAGGAGGGTGATGTTAGGAGGAGGGTGATGTTAGTAGGAGGGTGATGTTAGTAGGTGGGTGATGTTAGGAGGAGGAGGATGTCAGCGGGAGGATGATGTCAGCAAGAGGGTGATGTTAGGAGGAGGGTGATGTTAGTAGGAGGCTGATGTCAGCAGGAGGATGATGTTAGCAGGAGGGTGATGTTAGCAGGAGGGTGATGTCACCAGGAGGGCGATGTCACCGGGAGGGTGATGTTAGCAGGATGGTGATGTAAGCAGGAGGGCGATGTCAGCAGGAGGGTGTTGTTAGTAGGAGGGTGATGTTAGTAGGAGTGTGATGTCAGCGGGAGGATGATGTTAGCGGGAGGGTGATGTTAGCAGGAGGGTGATGATAAGGAGGGTGATGTCAGCAGGAGGGTGATGTCAGCAGGAGAGTGATGTCAGCAGGAGGGTGATGTCAGCAGTAGGGAGATGTTAGCAGGAGGGTGATGTCAGTAGGAGGGTGATGCTAGCGGCAGGGTAATGTGAGCAGCAGGGTGATGTCAGCGGGAGGATAATGTTAGCAGGAGGGTGATGATAAGGAGGGTGATGTCACCAGGAGGTTGATGTTAGCAGGAGGGTGATGTTAGCATGAGGGTGGTGTTAGCAGGAGGGTGATGTAAGCAGGAGGGTGATGTAAGCAGGAGGGTGATGTCAGCAGGAGGGTGATGTCAGCAGCAGGGAGATGTTAGCAGGAGGGTGATATCAGCAGGAGGGTGATGTTAGCAGGAGTGTGATGTCACCAGGAGGGTGATGTCAGCAGGAGGGTGATGTCAGCAGGAGGGTGATGTCAGCAGGAGGGTGATGTCAGCAGGAGGGTGATGTTAGCAGGAGGGTGATGTTAGCATGAGGGTGATGTTAGCAGGAGGGTGATGTCAGCAGGAGGGTGATGTCAGCAGGAGAGTGATGTCAGCAGGAGGGTGATGTCAGCAGTAGGGAGATGTTAGCAGGAGGGTGATGTCAGTAGGAGGGTGATGCTAGCGGCAGGGTAATGTGAGCAGCAGGGTGATGTCAGCGGGAGGATAATGTTAGCGGGAGTGTGATGATAAGGAGGGTGATGTCACCAGGAGGTTGATGTTAGCAGGAGGGTGATGTCAGCAGGATGGTGATGTCAGCAGGAGGGTGATGTCAGCAGGAGGGTGATGTCAGCAGTAGGGTGATGTCAGCAGGAGGGTGATGTCAGCAGCAGGGAGATGTTAGCAGGAGGGTGATGTCAGCAGGAGGGTGATGTTAGCAGGAGGGTGATGTTAGCAGGAGGATGATGTTAGCAGGAGTGTGATGTCAGCAGGAGTGTGATGTCAGCAGGAGGGTGATGTCAGCAGGATGGTGATGTCAGCAGGAGGGTGATGTCAGCAGGAGGGTGATGTTAGCAGGAGGGTGATGTTAGCATGAGGGTGATGTTAGCAGGAGGGTGATGTCAGCAGGAGGGTGATGTCAGCAGGAGGGTGATGTCAGCAGGAGGGTGATTTCAGCAGGAGGGTGATGTCAGCAGGAGGGTGATGTAAGCAGGAGGGTGATGTCAGCAAGAGGGTGATGTTAGTAGGAGGGTGATGTTAGCAGGAGTGTGATGTCAGCGGGAGGATGATGTTAGCGGGAGGGTGATGTTAGCAGGAGGGTGATGATATGGAGGGTGATGTCAGCAGGAGGGTGATGTCAGCAGGAGAGTGATGTCAGCAGGAGGGTGATGTCAGCAGTAGGGAGATGTTAGCTGGAGGGTGATGTCAGTAGGAGGGTGATGCTAGCGGCAGGGTAATGTGAGCAGCAGGGTGATGTCAGCGGGAGGATAATGTTAGCGGGAGGGTGATGATAAGGAGGGTGATGTCACCAGGAGGTTGATGTTAGCAGGAGGGTGATGTTAGCATGAGGGTGGTGTTAGCAGGAGGGTGATGTAAGCAGGAGGGTGATGTCAGCAGGAGGGTGATGTCAGCAGGAGGGTGATGTCAGCAGCAGGGAGATGTTAGCAGGAGGGTGATATCAGCAGGAGGGTGATGTTAGCAGGAGGGTGATGTTAGCAGGAGTGTGATGTCACCAGGAGGGTGATGTCAGCAGGAGGGTGATGTCAGCAGGAGGGTGATGTCAGCAGGAGGGTGATGTCAGCAGGAGGGTGATGTTAGCAGGAGGGTGATGTTAGCATGAGGGTGATGTTAGCAGGAGGGTGATGTCAGCAGGAGGGTGATGTCAGCAGGAGAGTGATGTCAGCAGGAGGGTGATGTCAGCAGTAGGGAGATGTTAGCAGGAGGGTGGTGTCAGTAGGAGGGTGATGCTAGCGGCAGGGTAATGTGAGCAGCAGGGTGATGTCAGCGGGAGGATAATGTTAGCGGGAGGGTGATGATAAGGAGGGTGATGTCACCAGGAGGTTGATGTTAGCAGGAGGGTGATGTCAGCAGGAGGGTGATGTCAGCAGGAGGGTGATGTCAGCAGGAGGGTGATGTCAGCAGGAGGGTGATATCAGCAGCAGGGAGATGTTAGCAGGAGGGTGATGTCAGCAGGAGGGTGATGTTAGCAGGAGGGTGATGTTAGCAGGAGGGTGATGTTAGCAGGAGTGTGATGTCAGCAGGAGTGTGATGTCAGCAGGAGGGTGATGTCAGCAGGAGGGTGATGTCAGCAGGATGGTGATGTCAGCAGGAGGGTGATGTCAGCAGGAGGGTGATGTTAGCATGAGGGTGATGTTAGCAGGAGGGTGATGTCAGCAGGAGGGTGATGTCAGCAGGAGGGTGATGTCAGCAGGAGGGTGATGTCAGCAGGAGGGTGATGTCAGCAGGAGGGTGATGTCAGCAGGAGGGTGATGTTAGCATGAGGGTGATGTTAGCAGGAGGGTGATGTAAGCAGGAGGGTGATGTCAGCAGGAGGGTGATGTTAGCAGCACGGAGATGTTAGCAGGAGGGTGATGTCAGCAGGAGGGTGATGTCAGCAGGAGGGTGATGTCAGCAGGAGGGTGATGTCAGCAGGAGGGTGATGTCAGCAGGAGGGTGATGTCAGCAGGAGGGTGATGTTAGCATGAGGGTGATGTTAGCAGGAGGGTGATGTAAGCAGGAGGGTGATGTCAGCAGGAGGGTGATGTTAGCAGCACGGAGATGTTAGCAGGAGGGTGATGTCAGCAGGAGGGTGATGTCAGCAGGAGGGTGATGCTAGCGGCAGGGTAATGTGAGCAGCAGGGTGATGGTAACAGCAGAGTGATGATAACAGCAGAGTGATGGTAACAGCAGAGTGATGGTAACAGCAGGGTGATGTGAGCAGCAGGGTGATGGTACCAGCAGGGTGATGGTAACAGCAGAGTGATGGTAACAGCAGAGTGATGGTAACAGCAGGGTGATGTGAGCAGCAGAGTGATGGTAGCAGGGGGGTGATGGTAACAGGAAGGTGATGTTAGCAACAGAGTGATGGTAGCAGGAAGGTGATGTTAGCAACAGAGTGATGGTAGAAGGAGGGTGATGTTAGCAGCAGAGTGATGTGAGCAGCAGAGTGATGGTAACAGGAAGGTGATATTAGCAGCAGAGTGATGGTAGTAGGAGGGTGATGTTAGCAGCAGAGTGATGGTAGTAGGAGGGTGATGTTAGCAGCAGAGTGATGGTAGTAGGAGGGTGATGTTAGCAGCAGAGTGATGGTAACAGCAGGGTGATGTTAGCAGCAGAGTGGTGGTAACAGCAGAGTGATGGTAACAGCAGAGTGACGGTAACAGCAGAGTGACGGTAACAGCAGAGTGATGGTAACAGCAGGGTGATGTGAGCGCTGGTTCAAGTTCCCACAAACCTGTTTGTACACTGGAAGGTCACTAGTAGTTCAATACACATCAGCCACAGTGTTAGCTTAGACTTATGCTGTCTTCACTTATATGATTTTGTTCCTGAATGATGTTTATTCTCCGAAGATGATGATGAGTCTCCCAGTTAGCACTGAAAGTGCTACTTCCTTATGTATTTCAATATACCTAAAAAAAATTCTCTTTCATATATATATATATATATATATATACATATATATATATATATATATATATATATATATATATATCGTTACTCGGAGGCAACTTTCCCTCAATCTACCTGTTTATGTTCTTGCAGTATTACATATCTCCTGATAACGCACGGAAGCATATGAAAGATCTTGGGTTGAAGATTTTCATCCCCCATGGCCTGTTTTGTATTGTTAAGACAGCGTGTCTGCGAGTGTGATATATATATATATATATATATATATATATATATATATATATATATATATATAATGTCGTGCCGAGTAGGTAAAACTTATGATTGTGGCTTACATTGCAACGCTCTTCTTGCCAAATAAGACAAGCAAAAATTTGTCTGC
>NC_091308.1:1043413-1070913 GCF_038502225.1 Cherax quadricarinatus
TTTCTGTTCCATGTTAACCTTTGCTGTTATTTCGTTTTCCTATTTTTTCTACTTCTTTTTGCATTTTTTTTTATACTCGTTTCTATCTCATCTGTTTGCTTTTATTGTGTGTTATCCTCCTCATTCTATATATTTTCCATTATCTTTGCTTCTGTGTATTTATCATTACTTTTCTCATTCCTGGTATAAACGTGTTCACAGTTTGCCCTCATATCTTAACCAGTGTCTCTTATATCCTGCAGTCTTATGCACTACGTTTCCATCTCGCACTGCACTCAGTCTCCTCTGTAGTCTGCATTTCCCCACTTCTCTCTACCCTCCTCTCTCCTTTACTTCAGTCATTCAGTTGAACCTAGTGGTCCCTATCTGTCATTTTTAACTAATTATACACTCTGAATATATGCCAGAACTAGCGAATGTTGGATCAAGAAAGAAAAATTGCATATTGAGTTTGATATATTAAAGCTAGTAGAGAGCAGATGACGCATGGGCGTGGGGTTTGAGTGGCGGGTCACAACACTCACCCAGCTATTAGGTCACATCTTCAACAAATCGATGATAGCAGAAAAACTACAAAACGTTTGGAAAACAACAAATGAGATAATAATTTTCAAAAAAGGATCGGGCTGGGGCTCTGAAATACAGACCAATATTCCTACCTAGCAATGCCATAAAAAATATATTGGCTCGTGTGTGTGTGTGTGTGTGTGTGTGTGTGTGTGTGTGTGTGTGTGTGTGTGTGTGTGTGTGTGTGTGTGTGTGTGTGCGCGCGCGTGTTCATCGAATTGTACTTACTAAGTTGTATTTGTGGCGGCCGAGACTTAGCTCCTGGTCCCGCTTCCTAAACCACTTTGATCGGCATCATTGACTTCCGGCGTCTTGGGCCTTATCGTATCTACTACTGAAGCTGTGTATTGAGTTTTCTTCCAGCATTGGCTCATCCAAATCATTCCACTTGTCCACCAACCTAAGAATAAAGAAATACGTCCTTGCATCCTTGTGGTTAATCTGTATTTTCAGCTTTCCACCTCTGTTCCCTTGATCCTGGTCGTCTTGATTCAAACAGTCTGTACCTATCTGCCGTATGTATCCCTCTTAGGATTTTGTATGTCGTAATTATGTCTCCCATTATTCGTCTCTTCGCTAAGGTCGTCAAGTTTAGTTGCCTGAACCTCTCCTTATAGTGCAACCGTCAGTTTTGGGACTAGTCTGATTGCAAACCTTTGGACAATTCAAGCTTCCTGAATGCTATGCTAAGATTTGCTGATCTTGCATATGCGACTGACGTTATATGATGTGTATTTCTGGCGATATAATGGTGTTATATTTACCCCAGATCCATTTTATTCTTTGATATTTACATCTTCTCTCCTACATTTTGAATAAATGATTTAGAAGATATCAGAAACACTGCCGGAACAGTTGCAATTTTTGAGAGGAACATAGATAAGTACCTCGTCCCAGTGGCAAATCAACTAGGCTCTGATGGATGTGGGCCACCGAGCTACCAGCAGCAATAGCCTGGTTGACCAGGCAAGCACTAGTCAAGCCTGGCCCAGGACCGATCTGCGAGAGTAGGAAAACTCTCGAAAGCCTTCAAAGATATATCAAAAGATGAGGTGGAGGATGTTGTGGAGGAAGTTGCGAAGGATGATGAGGTGGATGTTGTGGATGAGGTGGAGGGTGTTATTGAGGAAGTTGTGGAGGATGAGGTGGAGGGTGTTATTGAGGAAGTTGTGGAGGATGAGGTGGAGGGTGTTATTGAGGAAGTTGTGGAGGATGAGGTGGAGGGTGTTATTGAGGAAGTTGTGGAGGATGAGGTGGAGGGTGTTATTGAGGAAGTTGTGGAGGATGAGGTGGAGGGTGTTATTGAGGATGAGGTGGGGAGTGTTATTGAGGATGAGGTGGGGAGTGTTATTGAGGAAGTTGTGGAGGATGAGGTGGAGGGTGTTATTGAGTGTGAGGATGAGGTGGAGGGTGTTATTGAGGATGAGGTGGGGAGTGTTATTGAGGATGAGGTGGGGAGTGTTATTGAGGAAGTTGTGGAGGATGAGGTGGAGGGTGTTATTGAGGAAGTTGTGGAGGATGAGGTGGAGGGTGTTATTGAGGATGAGGTGGGGAGTGTTATTGAGGATGAGGTGGGGAGTGTTATTGAGGAAGTTGTAGAGGATGAGGTGGGGAGTGTTATTGAGGAAGTTGTGGAGGATGAGGTGGAGGGTGTTATTGAGGAAGTTGTGGAGGATGAGGTGGAGGGTGTTATTGAGGAAGTTGTGGAGGGTATTATGGAGGGGTGGAAGGCTGAGGTATGTTAGTTTGAGTATCAGTGTTGTGGTGAGTGGATGGATTATGTCCTTTTATAGTACTGTGCACATTATTATAGTGTGTATACATTATTATACTGTATACATTATACTCTGTACATATACTGTGTACATATTATACTGTGTACTTTATATTGTGTACATTATTATACTGTGTACATTATTATATTGCGATATTATTACAGGGTGTGTACATTATAGTTGAAGGTTGAGTGAGTGTGACGTATCTTGGTCACGTGATAGTTGGAACATTGTTTTGTCAGTCATCCTCTTAAGTGTTATGAAGTTGATTAAACTGATTTACTAATGCTGCAGTGAAGTGTATTGTCAGGGTGATGTTACAGTGTTACATGTGTAGTTGACATGTGTGTGGCATCTTGTGTTGTTGCAGTGATACAGGGGTAATTTACATGTGTGTGGTCTCTTTAAACGGTGTTAGTGTTATAGGGGCAGCTTACATGTGTGACCTCTTGTTCTAGTTGCTGCCCTGGCAGAGAGCCCATCCTTTTCTCCCTTGTATTTACACTGATGTATTTTGGTCGTCTTCTCTTATTCTTGTGTCCTGCAGAAGGTAGAATTGTGTGTCTGACAGTTCTGACAGTCTTCATTCATAGCTCTCTTCTCTCTCTAAGCTGAATGCCTATCTTTGGTCTTTTTTTTCCCTCTCTCTCTCTCTCTCTCTCTCTCTCTCTGTGCGCTGTATAGCCCTTGTGGCTTAGCGCTTCTTTTTGATTATAATAATAATAATCTCTCTCTCTCTGTATGTGTGTGTGTGCGTGCAGAAAAGGGGGCTGTACACTGACGCTACAAACTCACTGATCACTCTCACATATGTTGTAAGCACCAGCACTACCAAACTCAGTGATCACTATCTAATGATGTAGACAGCGTTTTGAAAGGGATTTTTCAAAGCCAGTCTTTTGTTTGTCAGTCTAGTATGCGCCACTAATTTCATATTGTTAATATCTCTCATTGACCTTTATAAAGTATTAGAGGCCTGGCTTGCCATATCTGAAGACATGTTACTCTGCGAGCAACACACCGTTCTGCAGATGTTGTGCCAGCAATGTCTCGATCATTTTATTTCCTCCTGACTGTAAGCATGTCAGTTTCACTCTTAAATATTTGTGTGACGTTCGTCATGTTCCCGAGTAACTTGCAATTTCTCACTTTCTAAAGATGTAGTGGAAATGTTATCAAGTGGCTCAGTATTTTGGCTAATATCTGTGAAGATATGTTTATCAGGCCCTTCTGCCTTCGATAAATCTAGGTTTACTAGGAGCCTCTTGGATGCCTCTGGTACTGTCAGTGACAGATACTTTAATGAATCTGGTTCGCTCTTTTCTCTACCTCTGTCTGGAACTGCCTCTTGCTCCGGTTCTTTAGATACTGTGGAATCTTTAGAACTCTGTGTCCGCGAGGAGTCGTCCCCCTATCCCCCATCACATAATCAAGACCTGCATCACGTAGCTTTTCTAGACCATTAAACTAGCAAGTTATAGTCTAGTGGTTGATGGTTTGAGCTTTGTAAGCAAGATGGGGTCTGTTGTTTTATTGCGAAGAGCTGCGCAAGAAAGATGAAGTTGATGTTTGGTGGGATAAACAAGATGAAATCTGTGGGTATTTGTAGAAGAATGGGGAGAAGGCTCGAATGTGGGTCACTTAAATTGGTGAGATTTGCGATGGGGAGTGGAACTGTAAACTCAGGGAGGGTTGGGAAAGAATTGACATAGTTGAGGCTATTGGGAGTGAAATGGGAAGGGGTGGTGTGGATGAGGGTTGGTAGGTAATTGGCTGACTGTGGGAGACCGGGGAATGTTGGAAAATAGAAGGTGGAAGGGTAAGATTGGAACAGAAAGGCATGGGTAGAAGGGAGTGAAGGGTCGATGCAGTTGAGTTAGAATGAGACTCAGGGACAATTGAGGTCATATCTATTGGTGTGGAGGAGCAACAGCAACAACAGCCGCAGCAGCAACACAAACAATATGTGGTGTTGTGCTGACCAAGGCTGGTCTGGTGGAAGGAGTCAGGTGATCAGCACATCCTTCTCTGTTGGTCGCTGCACCATCACCTGATCTCCCTCAATACGTTTACAATTAAGGTCGTATTGTTAAAGATAATTAAGCTGTATTGCATAGTTTCACATACATTTATTAATGTCTGTGTATAAGTCTAGCTGCTGCATGCATTTGTATACAAGTCTAGGCTTGGGAGCTGCAGCACTTGTATTCAAACCTAATCCTCGGAACTGCAACACTTGTCAACTTGTTTACATTGCAAAGTGCACGATATATGTGTTCTGTATTAAAGTTATTATTAGTGTGATAAATGGAGACGATATTTTGTTAGCCTGAGTGGGCTAGTGGTTGCCAACCTCTGCTGTAATGTGTTTAAATATTTCAGTCACACATTAAATATATGGTAGTAGTATTATGGAGTGTGAGTGTGGGAGAGGGCTAGTAGTGTGCGAGTAGTGGTGGTGTGTGCTTGTGTACACCAACCTGAGTGACTACCCACACCGTGAAACAGGCATGAATATTGTGCGCGTGCGTGAGTCTCCTGATGGCCTCCACCTCCAAGCCTCGGAGTCACTCCCTGGACCCAGCCTCGCTCCACGAGTCAGGGGTGAGGCTCCTGCGGCTGCGGCTATCTCGGCGAACACTCGAGGCGTCCAAGTCACTTCGTGGGGCAGCCTCTACTTGGCACAACCCACCCAGGGAAGCTTCATCACCCCGCAAGAGTAACGCTGCGGCCTTCTGCAGTGCGGCCCGTGCCTTCCTGCGGCCAGCTGCCCACACACCTCGCCCTCTTTCCCTAGAGCGGCCCGGGGAAGGGCCATGGGTCAACCAGGAGGCTCTTGTCAAGGAGGTGGTGTCCAGCCCCTACCGGCGACGCCACAGTCTTACACCCATTGATGTTCAAAGGACGCCATCCCCACATACCCGACGCAGCCCAACGCCATGCAGGGCACAGCATACCCCACCCCCACAGACCCAACACAGCCCACAGCTACTTCCCTGTCATCGTCTTCTAGACCACTATGAGGCTCATCCAGCCCACGGCCCCACTCCCTACCTGGTGGACGGACAGGTGCAAAATTTCTACTCTTCAGAGGACTGGCGGGCTGTGTTTGAGGGTGCGGAAACTCCGGGCGCCAGCAAGGTGTCAGGGGGGCTCCCTGACTGGTGGAACACCCAGCCTGAGCGTCAGGCCCCAGGACTTCCCCACACCGCCACACCAGACTACCTCTTCCGCCGCTACAGGTCTGGCTCTGAGGGTGAGACGTGTGAGGTGGATCTCAAGACACTCCTAACACCTCACCTCACGCCTCCCTGCGACGTTCCTACCTCCAGAGGCTCTTCACACCGCCCACCTCACTCACCCACCACGGTAAGTTATGTACACGCTTCTATCACAATGAGGCGCGCGAACGAGCGTGTGAACGCGCGCGCGCGTATGTGTGTGTGTGTGTGTGTGTGTGTGTGTGTGTGTGTGTGTGTGTGTGTGTGCGTGCGTGTGTGTGTACGTGTGCGTGTGTGTGCGCGTGTGCGCGCTTCTCTTCGCTTACTAATGACACAGTACAAAGAAAGTGAGACACGAGGAGCGTAAGAGAAAGTTCATGTGAATACATAACCACCTGAAGCTTGTTGATACCTCCCACAGCACGTACACGTCTCCCACAACACGTACACGTCTCCCACAACACGTGCAATACTTCTCAAAACTAGCTTCATTATCTAACATGTGCTATATCATATTTCTTCCTTACAGCGACTTCATGTGCCACATATATTGGTAAGTGCTTGGGAAATGTGAGGACTGGTGGGCCCTAGAAATGCGCAACATGTCACACAAGGTTCACCAGGGCGGGGATGTTCTAGCTTCCATTTTCAACAAGAACCGTCATTATGAGACGATTCTCTGTAAATTGGAGGTAGTTCACACACACCTTAGCCACCCACACTTCATCCAAGGTCACGCATACCTCATCCACGGTCACCCACACCTCACATACGGTCACCCACACTTCACCTACGGTCACCCACACCTCACCTACGGTCACCCACACTTCACCCACACCTCACCCACCGTCACCCACACTTCACCTACGGTCACCGACACTTCACCCACACCTCACCCACGGTCACCCACAATTCACCCACGGTCACCCACACTTCACCCACGGTCACCCACACCTCACTTACGGTCACCCCACACCTCACCCACGGTCACCCCACACCTCACCCACGGCCACCCCACACCTCACCCACGGTCACCCCACACCTCACCCACGGTCACCCCAAACCTCACCCACGGTCACCCACACCTCACCCACGGTCACCCCACACCTCACCCACGGTCACCCCACGCCTCACCCACGGACACCACACCTCACCCACGGTCACCCCAAACCTCACCCACGGTCACCCCACACCTCACCCACGGTCACCTCACACCTCACCCACGGTCACCCCACACCTCACCCACGGTCACCCCACACCTCACCCACGGTCACCCCACACCTCACCCACGGCCACCCCACACCTCACCCACGGTCACCCCACACCTCGCCCACGGTCACCCCACACCTCACCCACGGCAACCCGACACCTCACCCACGGTCACCCCACACCTCACCCACGGTCACCCACACCTCACTCACGGTCACCCCACATCTCACCCCACACCTCACCCACGGTCACCCCACACCTCGCCCACGGTCACCCCACACCTCACCCACGGTCACCCCACACCTCACCCACGGTCACCCCACACCTCACCCACGGTCACCCCACACCTCACCCACGGTCACCCCACACCTCACCCACGGTTACCCCACACCTCGCCCACGGTCACCCCACACCTCGCCCACGGTCACCCCACACCTCGCCCACGGTCACCCCACACCTCGCCCACGGTCACCCCACACCTCGCCCACGGTCACCCCACACCTCACCCACGGTCACCCCACACCTCACCCACGGTCACCCACACCTCACCCACGGTCACCCACACCTCACCCACGGTCACCCACACCTCACCCACGGTCACCCCACACCTCGCCCACGGTCACCCCACACCTCACCCACGGTCACCCCACACCTCACCCACGGTCACCCCACACCTCACCCACGGTCACCCCACACCTCACCCACGGACACCTCACACCTCACCCACGGTCATCCCACACCTCACCCACGGTCACCCCACACCTCACCCACGGTCACCCCACACCTCATGGTCACCCCACATCTCACCCCACACCTCACCCACGGTCACCCCACGCCTCACCCACGGACACCACACCTCACCCACGGTCACCCCAAACCTCACCCACGGTCACCCCACACCTCCCACCCCCCACACCTCGCCCACGGTCACCCACACCTCACCCACGGTCACCCCACACCTCACCCACGGTCACCTCACACCCACCCACACCTCACCCACGGCCACTCCACACCTCACCCACGGTCACCCAACACCTCACCCCCCACACCTCACCCACGGCAACCC
Organism: Cherax quadricarinatus; assembly: GCF_038502225.1. Taxonomy (NCBI): domain Eukaryota; kingdom Metazoa; phylum Arthropoda; class Malacostraca; order Decapoda; family Parastacidae; genus Cherax; species Cherax quadricarinatus. The sequence goes on from NC_091308.1 coordinate 1,051,252, forward strand.
GACACCTCACCCACGGTCACCCACGGTCACCCACGGTCACCCACACCTCACCCACGGTCACCCACACGGTCACCCCACACCTCACCCACGGTCACCCCATACCTCACCCAGGGTCACCCACGGTCACCCACACCTCACCCACGGTCACCCCACACCATACCCACGGTGACCCCACACCTCGCCCACGGTCACCCCACACCTCACCCACGGTCACCCACACCTCACCCACGGTCACCCACGGTCACCCACACCTCACCCACGGTCACCCATGGTCACCCACGGTCACCCACACCTCACCCACGGTCACCCACGGTCACCCACACCTCACCCACGGTCACCCCACACCTCACCCCCACACCTCGCCCACGGTCACCCTATACCTCACCCACGGTCACCCACATCTCACCCACGGTCACCCCAAACCTCACCCACGGTCACCCCACACCTCACCCACGGTCACCCCACACCTCACCCACGGTCACCCCACACCTCACCCACGGTCACCCCACACCTCGCCCACGGTCACCCCACATCTCACTCACGGTCACCCACACCTCACCCACGGTCACCCACATCTCACCCACGGTCACCCCACACCTCGCCCACACCTCACCCACGGTCACCCACACCTCACCCACGGTCACCCCACACCTCACCCACGGTCACCCACACCTCACCCACGGTCACCCACGGTCACCCACACCTCACCCACGGTCACCCACACCTCACCCACGGGCACCCACACCTCACCCACGGTCACCCACACCTCACCCACGGTCACCCCATACCTCACCCACGGTCACCCACACCTCACCCACGGTCACCCACAGTCACCCACACCTCACCCACGGTCACCCACGGTCACCCACACCTCACCCACGGTCACCCACACCTCACCCACGGTCACCCCACACCTCACCCACGGTCACCCACGGTCAACACCTCACCCACGGTCACCCACGGTCACCCACGGTCACCCCACACCTCACCCACGGTCACCCACCCATGGTCACCCACGGTCACCCACGGTCACCCACGGTCACCCACGGTCACCCACGGTCACCCAGGGTCACCCACGGTCAACCACGGTCACCCAGGGTCACCCACACCTCACCCACGGTCACCCACAGTCACCCACGGTCACCCACGGTCACCCACGGTCACCCACGGTCAACCACGGTCACCCACGGTCACCCACACCTCACCCACGGTCACCCCACACCTCACCCACGGTCACCCACACCTCACCCACGGTCACCCCACATCTCACCCACGGTCACCCACGGTCACCCACGATCACCCACGGTCACCCACACCTCACCCACGGTCACCCACATCTCACCCACGGTCACCCACGGTCACCCAGGGTCACCCACGGTCACCCCACACACGGTCACCCACACCTCACCCACGGTCACCCACACCTCACCCACGGTCACCCACACCTCACCCACGGTCACCCACGGTCACCCACGGTCACCCACGGTCACCCACACCTCACCCACGGTCACCCACGGTCACCCACGGTCACCCACGGTCACCCACGGTCACCCACACCTCACCCACGGTCACCCACGGTCAACCACGGTCACCCACACCTCACCCACGGTCACCCACAGTCACCCATGGTCACCCACGGTCAACCACGGTCACCCACACCTCACCCACGGTCACCCACAGTCACCCACGGTCACCCATGGTCACCCACGGTCACCCACACACTCATATACATTAATCTACTGCTTTATGTTTTGTGTTGGTTTTTATTTTAAATTATCTGGGTACTTACAGGGACCTACGAAGAATTTAGCAAATTTCTTTAGTATTAAAAGTGTGCTTTGTTAGTTGCTGTGTTGTGGATGTACTGGCCAAGTGTGCTTTGTTAGTTGCTGTGTTGTGGATGTACTAGCCAAGTGTGCTTTGTTAGTTGCTGTGTTGTGGATGTACTGGCCAAGTGTGCTTTGTTAGTTGCTGTGTTGTGGATGTACTAGCCAAGTGTGCTTTGTTAGTTGCTGTGTTGTGGATGTACTAGCCAAGTGTGCTTTGTTAGTTGCTGTGTTGTGGATGTACTAGCCAAGTGTGCTTTGTTAGTTGCTGTGTTGTGGATGTACTAGCCAAGTGTGCTTTGTTAGTTGCTGTGTTGTGGATGTACTAGCCAAGTGTGCTTTGTTAGTTGCTGTGTTGTGGATGTACTGGCCAAGTGTGCTTTGTTAGTTGCTGTGTTGTGGATGTACTAGCCAAGTGTGCTTTGTTAGTTGCTGTGTTGTGGATGTACTAGCCAAGTGTGCTTTGTTAGTTGCTGTGTTGTGGATGTACTAGCCAAGTGTGCTTTGTTAGTTGCTGTGTTGTGGATGTACTAGCCAAGTGTGCTTTGTTAGTTGCTGTGTTGTGGATGTACTAGCCAAGTGTGCTTTGTTAGTTGCTGTGTTGTGGATGTACTGGCCAAGTGTGCTTTGTTAGTTGCTGTGTTGTGGATGTACTAGCCAAGTGTGCTTTGTTAGTTGCTGTGTTGTGGATGTACTGGCCAAGTGTGCTTTGTTAGTTGCTGTGTTGTGGATGTACTAGCCAAGTGTGCTTTGTTAGTTGCTGTGTTGTGGATGTACTAGCCAAGTGTGCTTTGTTAGTTGCTGTGTTGTGGATGTACTAGCCAAGTGTGCTTTGTTAGTTGCTGTGTTGTGGATGTACTGGCCAAGTGTGCTTTGTTAGTTGCTGTGTTGTGGATGTACTAGCCAAGTGTGCTTTGTTAGTTGCTGTGTTGTGGATGTACTAGCCAAGTGTGCTTTGTTAGTTGCTGTGTTGTGGATGTACTAGCCAAGTGTGCTTTGTTAGTTGCTGTGTTGTGGATGTACTAGCCAAGTGTGCTTTGTTAGTTGCTGTGTTGTGGATGTACTGGCCAAGTGTGCTTTGTTAGTTGCTGTGTTGTGGATGTACTAGCCAAGTGTGCTTTGTTAGTTGCTGTGTTGTGGATGTACTGGCCAAGTGTGCTTTGTTAGTTGCTGTGTTGTGGATGTACTAGCCAAGTGTGCTTTGTTAGTTGCTGTGTTGTGGATGTACTAGCCAAGTGTGCTTTGTTAGTTGCTGTGTTGTGGATGTACTGGCCAAGTGTGCTTTGTTAGTTGCTGTGTTGTGGATGTACTTGCCAAGTGTGCTTTGTTAGTTGCTGTGTTTGGATGTACTAGCCAAGTGTTTGTTAGTTGCTGTGTTGTGGATGTACTGGCCAAGTGTGCTTTGTTAGTTGCTGTGTTGTGGATGTACTAGCCAAGTGTGCTTTGTTAGTTGCTGTGTTGTGGATGTACTAGCCAAGTGTGCTTTGTTAGTTGCTGTGTTGTGGATGTACTAGCCAAGTGTGCTTTGTTAGTTGCTGTGTTGTGGATGTACTGGCCAAGTGTGCTTTGTTAGTTGCTGTGTTGTGGATGTACTAGCCAAGTGTGCTTTGTTAGTTGCTGTGTTGTGGATGTACTAGCCAAGTGTGCTTTGTTAGTTGCTGTGTTGTGGATGTACTAGCCAAGTGTGCTTTGTTAGTTGCTGTGTTGTGGATGTACTAGCCAAGTGTGCTTTGTTAGTTGCTGTGTTGTGGATGTACTAGCCAAGTGTGCTTTGTTAGTTGCTGTGTTGTGGATGTACTAGCCAAGTGTGCTTTGTTAGTTGCTGTGTTGTGGATGTACTAGCCAAGTGTGCTTTGTTAGTTGCTGTGTTGTGGATGTACTAGCCAAGTGTGCTTTGTTAGTTGCTGTGTTGTGGATGTACTAGCCAAGTGTGCTTTGTTAGTTGCTGTGTTGTGGATGTACTAGCCAAGTGTGCTTTGTTAGTTGCTGTGTTGTGGATGTACTAGCCAAGTGTGCTTTGTTAGTTGCTGTGTTGTGGATGTACTAGCCAAGTGTGCTTTGTTAGTTGCTGTGTTGTGGATGTACTGAGCCAAGTGTGCTTTGTTAGTTGCTGTGTTGTGGATGTACTAGCCAAGTGTGCTTTGTTAGTTGCTGTGTTGTGGATGTACTAGCCAATTGTTCTTTGTTAGTTGCTGTGTTGTGGATGTACTAGCCAAGTGTGCTTTGTTAGTTGCTGTGTTGTGGATGTACTAGCCAAGTGTGCTTTGTTAGTTGCTGTGTTGTGGATGTACTTGCCAAGTGTGCTTTGTTGCTGTGTTGTGGATGTACTAAGTGTGCTTTGTTAGTTGCTGTGTTGTGGATGTACTAGCCAAGTGTGCTTTGTTAGTTGCTGTGTTGTGGATGTACTAGCCAAGTGTGCTTTGTTAGTTGCTGTGTTGTGGATGTACTAGCCAAGTGTGCTTTGTTAGTTGCTGTGTTGTGGATGTACTAGCCAAGTGTGCTTTGTTAGTTGCTGTGTTGTGGATGTACTAGCCAAGTGTGCTTTGTTAGTTGCTGTGTTGTGGATGTACTAGCCAAGTGTGCTTTGTTAGTTGCTGTGTTGTGGATGTACTAGCCAAGTGTGCTTTGTTAGTTGCTGTGTTGTGGATGTACTAGCCAAGTGTGCTTTGTTAGTTGCTGTGTTGTGGATGTACTAGCCAAGTGTGCTTTGTTAGTTGCTGTGTTGTGGATGTACTAGCCAAGTGTGCTTTGTTAGTTGCTGTGTTGTGGATGTACTAGCCAAGTGTGCTTTGTTAGTTGCTGTGTTGTGGATGTACTAGCCAAGTGTGCTGTGTTGTGGATGTACTAGCCAAGTGTGCTTTGTTGCTGTGTTGTGGATGTACTAGCCAAGTGTGCTTTGTTAGTTGCTGTGTTGTGGATGTACTAGCCAAGTGTGCTTTGTTAGTTGCTGTGTTGTGGATGTACTAGCCAAGTGTGCTTTGTTAGTTGCTGTGTTGTGGATGTACTAGCCAAGTGTGCTTTGTTAGTTGCTGTGTTGTGGATGTACTAGCCAAGTGTGCTTTGTTAGTTGCTGTGTTGTGGATGTACTAGCCAAGTGTGCTTTGTTAGTTGCTGTGTTGTGGATGTACTAGCCAAGTGTGCTTTGTTAGTTGCTGTGTTGTGGATGTACTAGCCAAGTGTGCTTTGTTAGTTGCTGTGTTGTGGATGTACTAGCCAAGTGTGCTTTGTTAGTTGCTGTGTTGTGGATGTACTAGCCAAGTGTGCTTTGTTAGTTGCTGTGTTGTGGATGTACTGTGTTGTGGATGCCAAGTGTGCTTTGTTAGTTGCTGTGTTGTGGATGTACTAGCCAAGTGTGCTTTGTTAGTTGCTGTGTTGTGGATGTACTGTGTGCTTTGTTAGTTGCTGTGTTGTGGATGTACTAGCCAAGTGTGCTTTGTTAGTTGCTGTGTTGTGGATGTACTAGCCAAGTGTGCTTTGTTAGTTGCTGTGTTGTGGATGTACTAGCTTTGTTAGTTGCTGTGTTGTGGATGTACTAGCCAAGTGTGCTTTGTTAGTTGCTGTGTTGTGGATGTACTGTGTGCTTTGTTGCTGTGTTGTGGATGTACTAGCCAAGTGTGCTTTGTTGCTGTGTTGTGGATGTACTAGCCAAGTGTGCTTTGTTAGTTGCTGTGTTGTGGATGTACTGGCCAAGTGTGCTTTGTTAGTTGCTGTGTTGTGGATGTACTAGCCAAGTGTGCTTTGTTAGTTGCTGTGTTGTGGATGTACTAGCCAAGTGTGCTTTGTTGCTGTGTTGTGGATGTACTAGCCAAGTGTGCTTTGTTAGTTGCTGTGTTGTGGATGTACTAGCCAAGTGTGCTTTGTTAGTTGCTGTGTTGTGGATGTACTAGCCAAGTGTGCTTTGTTAGTTGCTGTGTTGTGGATGTACTAGCCAAGTGTGCTTTGTTAGTTGCTGTGTTGTGGATGTACTGGCCAAGTGTGCTTTGTTAGTTGCTGTGTTGTGGATGTACTAGCCAAGTGTGCTTTGTTAGTTGCTGTGTTGTGGATGTACTGGCCAAGTGTGCTTTGTTAGTTGCTGTGTTGTGGATGTACTAGCCAAGTGTGCTTTGTTAGTTGCTGTGTTGTGGATGTACTAGCCAAGTGTGCTTTGTTAGTTGCTGTGTTGTGGATGTACTAGCCAAGTGTGCTTTGTTAGTTGCTGTGTTGTGGATGTACTGGCCAAGTGTGCTTTGTTAGTTGCTGTGTTGTGGATGTACTAGCCAAGTGTGCTTTGTTAGTTGCTGTGTTGTGGATGTACTAGCCAAGTGTGCTTTGTTAGTTGCTGTGTTGTGGATGTACTAGCCAAGTGTGCTTTGTTAGTTGCTGTGTTGTGGATGTACTAGCCAAGTGTGCTTTGTTAGTTGCTGTGTTGTGGATGTACTAGCCAAGTGTGCTTTGTTAGTTGCTGTGTTGTGGATGTACTAGCCAAGTGTGCTTTGTTAGTTGCTGTGTTGTGGATGTACTAGCCAAGTGTGCTTTGTTAGTTGCTGTGTTGTGGATGTACTAGCCAAGTGTGCTTTGTTAGTTGCTGTGTTGTGGATGTACTAGCCAAGTGTGCTTTGTTAGTTGCTGTGTTGTGGATGTACTGGCCAAGTGTGCTTTGTTAGTTGCTGTGTTGTGGATGTACTAGCCAAGTGTGCTTTGTTAGTTGCTGTGTTGTGGATGTACTAGCCAAGTGTGCTTTGTTAGTTGCTGTGTTGTGGATGTACTAGCCAAGTGTGCTTTGTTAGTTGCTGTGTTGTGGATGTACTAGCCAAGTGTGCTTTGTTAGTTGCTGTGTTGTGGATGTACTGGCCAAGTGTGCTTTGTTAGTTGCTGTGTTGTGGATGTACTAGCCAAGTGTGCTTTGTTAGTTGCTGTGTTGTGGATGTACTAGCCAAGTGTGCTTTGTTAGTTGCTGTGTTGTGGATGTACTAGCCAAGTGTGCTTTGTTAGTTGCTGTGTTGTGGATGTACTAGCCAAGTGTGCTTTGTTAGTTGCTGTGTTGTGGATGTACTAGCCAAGTGTGCTTTGTTAGTTGCTGTGTTGTGGATGTACTAGCCAAGTGTGCTTTGTTAGTTGCTGTGTTGTGGATGTACTAGCCAAGTGTGCTTTGTTAGTTGCTGTGTTGTGGATGTACTAGCCAAGTGTGCTTTGTTAGTTGCTGTGTTGTGGATGTACTAGCCAAGTGTGCTTTGTTAGTTGCTGTGTTGTGGATGTACTAGCCAAGTGTGCTTTGTTAGTTGCTGTGTTGTGGATGTACTAGCCAAGTGTGCTTTGTTAGTTGCTGTGTTGTGGATGTACTAGCCAAGTGTGCTTTGTTAGTTGCTGTGTTGTGGATGTACTAGCCAAGTGTGCTTTGTTAGTTGCTGTGTTGTGGATGTACTAGCCAAGTGTGCTTTGTTAGTTGCTGTGTTGTGGATGTACTAGCCAAGTGTGCTTTGTTAGTTGCTGTGTGCTTTGTTAGTTGATGTACTGGCCAAGTGTGCTTTGTTAGTTGTTGTGTTGTGGATGTACTAGCCAAGTGTGCTTTGTTAGTTGCTGTGTTGTGGATGTACTAGCCAAGTGTGCTTTGTTAGTTGCTGTGTTGTGGATGTACTAGCCAAGTGTGCTTTGTTAGTTGCTGTGTTGTGGATGTACTAGCCAAGTGTGCTTTGTTAGTTGCTGTGTTGTGGATGTACTAGCCAAGTGTGCTTTGTTAGTTGCTGTGTTGTGGATGTACTAGCCAAGTGTGCTTTGTTAGTTGCTGTGTTGTGGATGTACTAGCCAAGTGTGCTTTGTTAGTTGCTGTGTTGTGGATGTACTAGCCAAGTGTGCTTTGTTAGTTGCTGTGTTGTGGATGTACTAGCCAAGTGTGCTTTGTTAGTTGCTGTGTTGTGGATGTACTAGCCAAGTGTGCTTTGTTAGTTGCTGTGTTGTGGATGTACTAGCCAAGTGTGCTTTGTTAGTTGCTGTGTTGTGGATGTACTAGCCAAGTGTGCTTTGTTAGTTGCTGTGTTGTGGATGTACTAGCCAAGTGTGCTTTGTTAGTTGCTGTGTTGTGGATGTACTAGCCAAGTGTGCTTTGTTAGTTGCTGTGTTGTGGATGTACTAGCCAAGTGTGCTTTGTTAGTGTGCTGTGTTGTGTGATGTACTAGCCAAGTGTGCTTTGTTAGTTGCTGTGTTGTGGATGTACTAGCCAAGTGTGCTTTGTTAGTTGCTGTGTTGTGGATGTACTAGCCAAGTGTGCTTTGTTAGTTGCTGTGTTGTGGATGTACTAGCCAAGTGTGCTTTGTTAGTTGCTGTGTTGTGGATGTACTAGCCAAGTGTGCCAAGTGTGCTTTGTTAGTTGCTGTGTTGTGGATGTACTGGCCAAGTGTGCTTTGTTAGTTGCTGTGTTGTGGATGTACTGGCCAAGTGTGCTTTGTTAGTTGCTGTGTTGTGGATGTACTAGCCAAGTGTGCTTTGTTAGTTGCTGTGTTGTGGATGTACTAGCCAAGTGTGCTTTGTTAGTTGCTGTGTTGTGGATGTACTAGCCAAGTGTGCTTTGTTAGTTGCTGTGTTGTGGATGTACTAGCCAAGTGTGCTTTGTTAGTTGCTGTGTTGTGGATGTACTAGCCAAGTGTGCTTTGTTAGTTGCTGTGTTGTGGATGTACTAGCCAAGTGTGCTTTGTTAGTTGCTGTGTTGTGGATGTACTAGCCAAGTGTGCTTTGTTAGTTGCTGTGTTGTGGATGTACTAGCCAAGTGTGCTTTGTTAGTTGCTGTGTTGTGGATGTACTAGCCAAGTGTGCTTTGTTAGTTGCTGTGTTGTGGATGTACTGGCCAAGTGTGCTTTGTTAGTTGCTGTGTTGTGGATGTACTGGCCAAGTGTGCTTTGTTAGTTGCTGTGTTGTGGATGTACTGGCCAAGTGTGCTTTGTTAGTTGCTGTGTTGTGGATGTACTGGCCAAGTGTGCTTTGTTAGTTGCTGTGTTGTGGATGTACTAGCCAAGTGTGCTTTGTTAGTTGCTGTGTTGTGGATGTACTAGCCAAGTGTGCTTTGTTAGTTGCTGTGTTGTGGATGTACTAGCCAAGTGTGCTTTGTTAGTTGCTGTGTTGTGGATGTACTAGCCAAGTGTGCTTTGTTAGTTGCTGTGTTGTGGATGTACTAGCCAAGGCTGATTCTGTTGTGATGTTAGTGTGTGTCAATGATTTTACTGATGCATTTGATTTAGCCTGTGTGTGTGTGTGTGTGTGTGTGTGTACTCACCTAGTTGTACTCACCTAGTTGAGGTTGCAGGGGAAGAGTCCGAGCTCCTGGCCCCGCCTCTTCACTGATCGCTGCTAGGTCACTCTCCTTGAACCGTGAGTTTTATCATACCTCTTCTTAAAGCTATGTATGGATCCTGCCTCCACTATATCGCTTCCCAAACTATTCCTCTTCCTGATTACTCTGTGGCTGAAGAAATACTTCCTAACATCCCTATGATTCATCTGTGTCTTTAACTTCCACCTGTGTCCCCTTGTTGCTGTGTCCCATCTCTGGAACATCCTGTCTTTGTCCACCTTGTCAATTCCTCTCAGTATTTTGTATGTCGTTATCATGTCCCCCCTATCTCTCCTGTCCTTCAGTGCCGTCAGGTCGATTTCCTTTAACCTCTCCTCGTAGGACATACCTCTTAGCTCTGGGACAAGTCTTGTTGCAAACCTTTGCACTTTCTCTTGTTTCTTTACGTGCTTGGCTAGGTGTGGGTTCCAAACTGGTGCCGTATACTCCAATATGGGTCTAACGGACACGGTGTACAGGGTCTTGAACGATTCCTTATTAAGATATCGGAATGCTGTTCTGAGGTTTGCTAGGCGCCCATATGCTGTAGCAGTTATTTGGTTGATGTGTGCTTCAGGAGATGTGCCTGGTGTTATACTCACCCCAAGATCTTTTTCCTTGAGTGAGGTTTGTAGTCTCTGGCCCCCTTGACTGTACTCCGTCTGCGGTCTTCTTTGCCCTTCCCCAATCTTCATGACTTTGCACTTGGTGGGGTTGAACTCCAGGAGCCAGTTGCTGGACGAGGTCTGTAGCCTGTCCAGATCCCTTTGTAGTTCTGCCTGGTCTTCGATCGAATGAATTATTCTCATCAGCTTCACGTCATCTGCAAACAGGGACACTTCGGAGTCTATTCCTTCCGTCATGTCGTTCACAAATACCAGAAACAGCACTGGTCCTAGGACTGACCCCTGTGGGACCCCGCTGGTTACAGGTGCCCAGTCTGACACCTCCCCACGTACCATGACTTGCTGCTGTCTTTCTGACAAGTATTCCCTGATCCATTGTAGTGCCTTCCCTGTTATCCCTGCTTGGTCCTCCAGTTTTTGCACTAATCTCTTGTGTGGAACTGTGTCAAACGCCTTCTTGTGTGTGTGTGTGTGTTAGTTACCATTTTGTCCTAGGCACATGTCGATTAGACACTAGGCCTGTTCTATATGCGTGCATGCGTGTGTGTGTGTGTGTGTGTGTGTACTCATTTGTGGTTGCAGGGGTCGATTCACAGCTCCTGGCCCCGCCTCTTCGCTGGTCGCTACTAGGTCCACTTTATCCCTGCTCCATGAGCTTTGTCATATCTTCTCATAAAGGTATATATAGATCCTGCCTCCACTACATCACTCTCCAGATTGTTCCAATTCCTGACAGCTCTATGGCTGAAGAAATACTTCCTAACATCCCTGTAACTCATCTGAATTTCCAGTTTCCAGTTTCCAGTTGCGACCCCTTTTTGTTGTATCACATCTCTGAAACACTCTGTCCCTATCCACCTTGTCAATTCCTCTCAGTATTTTGTATGTTATTATGTCCCCCTATACCTCCTGTCTTTCTGTCAGGTTGAGTTCCCTTAACCTCTCCTCGTAGGGCAAACCCCTCAGTTCCATGACTAGTCTTGTTGCAAACCTTTGCACTTTCTCTAATTTCTTGACGGGTTTGACCAGGTGCGGGTTCCTTACTGGTGCTGCATACTCCAATATGGGCCTGACTTGACGTACAGTGTCGTGAATGACGTCTTATTTAGATGTCGAAACGCTGTTCTCAGGTTTGCCAGGCGTCCATATGCTGCAGCAGTTATTTGGTTGATGTGCACCTCAGGGAATGTGCTCAGTATGATGCTTACCCAAAGATCCTTTTCCTTGACTGAGTTTTGCAGCATTTGACCTCGTAGGCTGTACTTTATCTGCGGTCTCCTTTGTCCTTCCCAAATCTTCATAACTTTGCACTTGCTGGGGTTAAACTCCATAGCCATTTGTCAGACCAGGCTTTCAGCCTGTCCATATCCTCTTGTAGGCTTACCGTATCCTCTTCCGCTTGTATTCTCCGCATTAGTTTCACATCGTCTGCAGAGACTCCTCTGACTCTATTCCTTCCGTCATGTCCTTTACATATACAGGAAACAGCACAGGACTTAGGACTGACCCTTGTGGAACCCCACTCGACACATGCACCCACTCTGACACCCTGTGTCGGACTGACACATGTTTCTTTCTTGTCAGGTAATCCCTGATCCATTGCAGTACTTTCCCTCCTATTCCTGCCTGCTCCTCTATTTTTTCAACCAGTCTCTTGTGTGGAACTGTGTCGAAAGCCTTCGTACAGTCCAAGAAGATGCAGTCTACCCATCTCTTTTTCTCCTGTCTTCTGTTACCTTTTCATAGAACTCCAGTAGGTTGGTGATGCAGGATATCCTTTCCCTGAAGCCGTGCTGGTTGTCATGCATTAATCCATTCTGTTCTATGTGCTCCACCACTTTCCCTGATAATCATCTCCATAACTTTATTTACATGTCAGTGACACTGGTCTGTAGTTTAGTGCAGCCTGTCTGTCTCCTTTCTTAAAAATCAGACTACATTTGCTGTCTTCCATACCTCAATCAGTTGCGATGTTTCGATAGATTTATTGAAGATTGTTGGTAGAGGCATACACAATGCATCTGCTCCCTCTCTCAGGACCCAAGGAGAAATATTATCTGGTTCCACCGCCTTCGAGGTATCTAGTTTCCCTAGCAGTTTCTTCACCTCATCCTTGGTTGTGTGCAGTGTGTCCAGCACTTGCTGGACACACTGCACACTGTACTGTACTGCCATTAGTACTGTGTGTATGTGTGTGTGTGTGTGTGTGTGTGTGTGTGTGTGTGTGTGTGTGTGTGTGTGTGTGTGTGCGCGCGTGCTACTTGACACAAGTAGCAACGCTGAGCTGCTCCTGACCCACACAGCCTCACTCCACCACCCACCTGAGCTACTGACACAAACCTTCTCCTCTCCTGTTCCCAGTGCCTCTTCCCTAACACACACAGTCAGTCTCTCTCTCTCTCTCTCTCTCTCTCTCTCTCTCTCTCTCTCTCTCTCTCTCTCTCTCTCTCTCTCTCTCTCTCTCTCTCTCTCTCTCTCTCTCTCTCTACCACATCACCAAATCCTTCCCGGTGAAATGATATTAATGAATAGGAACTAGTGGAATTTTAAGGAACTGCAGAAACTGGATTTGGGAGAGTTTCATGAATACATCATTGGAACAATAGTAACTGAAGGACCCAGGGTGAAATATACCCTTCCCCCCTCACCATCACCCTTCCCCTCCCCTTCTCACTCTCACCCTGGCGAGACAGAAGGGAGTATGATAATAACAAGGCAACATAATTTATCACAAAGAAAGCATCGGCAGGAACAGTGAAATACTGATGATAGTGCTGGTCGCAGGAGAGAGTCTAGGAACACTGGGAGCCAATCGAAAGAGAGATCAGAGCCACGGAGGTTCAAAACAACCAGGAGAAATCAGGAGGCCACCGAGGTTCATAACCAGCAGAGAGATCAGGTCACACAGGTTCATAGCAACGAGGAAAGACGAAAAATCAACAAATTTAAGCGAGCCCTTGTTTGATCAGAAACTGCAGGTTAGTCAAAGCAAGGAGCAAAGCGGCATGAATAATACAGGAAGGAGAAGGATAAATGGAAGGAAAAATATGCAGCAGAGGAAGCCATTTATAAGTGCGACATTTCACCTACGTGAGACCTTATCAAGTACAGAAACGGGAGATAGACAACAGAGAGTCAGGCAAACCTTGACACGAATGTACTTGAATATGAAAGAAGCGTGAGAGACAGGTTGATAGGATAGGTAAGATTCGTGAGGAAACAGGACAAGTGTTTCCTGACGCGGATCTAGTCATATGATGACCCGCCAGGGTCATCTGACCGAGAACTTTCGCTAGTTTTGTTAGTTACGGCAGGTGATAAAACTGACCATAAGAACGTAAGAATGGAGGAACACTGAAGAAGGCCTACTGGTCCATACAAGGCAAGTCCTTATCAAAACGACCAATACCCAAAGCTACTTAAGAATATCCTCCCGTACCCAGTGACACCAATCAAACCCAGCCGCTCCCACTCATATATTTGTCCAGTCTCTTTTTAAAGCTACCCAAGGTCCTAGCCTCGATCACCTTATTTGGGAGATTATTCCACGCATCCACAATTCTGTTCGAAAACCAGTACTTATCTATGTCCTTTCTAAATCTAAATTTATCCAACTTAAATCCATTATTTCTGGTTCTTACCTGGTTCGACACCCTCAGTACTTTATTAATATCTCCTTTGTTTTTGCCCGTCATCCACTTATACACTTCAATGATATCTCCCCTCATTCTACGTCTCTCCAGAGAGTTGAGATTCACGGCTCTAAGTCTGTCTTCATGCGGGAGATTCCTTACACAGTAAATCATTTTAGTCATTCTTTGTATGTTCTCCAATGAGTCTATATCCATCCTGTAGTAAGGAGACCAAAACTAAATGAGGCCTCACTAGTGATGTACAGAGCTGTAAAATAACTTTTGGACTTCTGTTACTTATACTTCTTGAAATAAATCCTAGTAATCTGTTAGCCTTATTCCACACACTTAGGCACTGCTGTCTTGGCTTTAGATTTCTGCTCACGATGACTCCCAAGTCTTTTTCACATTTTGTATGATCAAGTTCTACTTCACCTAGTTTATAGCTTCGAGGGTTATTTTCATTCTCATGGACTAGTACCTTACACTTATCCACATTGTACAAATCCTCCTGGAGTTCATTGGAATCCTCCTCAGAATGAATCATACGGTCTATCTTTGTATCATCAGCAAATTTACTCATGTCACTTGTAATTCCTTCATCAAGATCATTAATGTAAATTATGAACAACAGAGGGCCAAAACTGATCCTTGTGGAATGCCACTAGTGACTATTCCCCATTCAGGTTTGACCCCATTAATGGAAATTCTATGCTTTCTGTTGGTAAGCCATGTCTCTATCCATGCTAGAACTTTACCTCCTATACCGTGAGCTGCCACTTTTCTTAAGAGTCTCTTGTGAGGTACTCTATTGAAGGCTTTACTAAAATCCAAATAAACAATATCATATTCTTTATCACTGTCTACTGCCTCAAATGTTTTATTGAAGAACATCAGTAAATTTGTCAGGCAGGAACAACCTCTCGTGAACCCATGCTGAGATTCATTAATCAAATTATGCTCTTCAAGGTGACTTCTAATAATGTCAGTTATAATTGATTCTAATAATTTGCCTACTATAGACGTCAGGCTTATTGGACGGTAATTTGAAGGAATGGGCTTATTCCCTGATTTGATTATACGAACCACATTAGCCATCTTCCACATCTCGGGCACAACACCAATAAGGATGGACGCATTAAACACACACTTTAATGGCTGACTAAGTTCCATCTTGCATTCTTTAAAAGTACTTTGGAAAAGAGCTCGAAGGGTCCCGGGACTTATTTTGCTTAAATTTGTCTGTCTGTTAGATAACAGTGTCCCTCGTGACAGTATTATTAGTTAATTTGAATTCATCAGGAACTGAATAATTGTTAATTTCCGGAATCTCATTTATGCCTTCCTGTGTAAAAACTGACAAAAATTAGTCATTAAATAGGGAACACATTTCCAGTTCGTTATCCGTCAGCTGTCCATTCCCAATTTTCAGAGGTCCTACTTTTTCCTTCATCTTCGTTCCATACACTTGAAAGAACCCCTTTGGATTAGTCTTTGATTCATTAGCGACTCTAATTTCATAGTCACGTTTAGCTGTTCTAATCCCCTTTTTACTTCTCTCTTAAGCTGAACATATTGGTCAGTAAGGTTAACGTCTCCTCTTTTGATGCGCCTATAAATTCCCTTTTTCTCCCCTAATAGATGCTTTAGCCTTCTGTTAACCCATTTGGGATCATTATTATTAGACCTAATTTGTCTCTGGGGGATGTATATACTTTGTGCGCGTTGTACATTATTAAGAAAACAATCATAAACACAGATCCCTTCGTAATCGTAAGTATGATCATCGTCAATGAAATCATTAGCTAGATTACCCCAATCGAGATGAGACAGGTGTTCCCTACAGATTAGGCAGGTGTTCCCTAAAATTAGACAGGTGTTCCCTAAAGATTAGACAGGTGTTCACAGAATTTCAGAGAGGATCTTCATTGAGATAATTCGCCTTTGGAACAGGTTTCTCCAGTATAAGCCGAAACGTCTCAGTAAATTTCCATTTTGCAGTTGTCTTCTTCACCACATGTCAGCTGTGTGCCTTTGACTTCCTCTAGTATCAGTGTTACTGCACGATAACTGTTTTAAGTCACAAGATATGTCACAATGTCAATTGTAGTAAGTCAACAAGTGGTCAAATAGTCACAACAAAGCAACTGAAAAGAATTATAGACCTATAGCTTTAATGTCCAATGTAATAAAAATCTTTGAAAGAGTTCCAAGAAGCACGATCGTCAATCACTTGGATTCCAAACAGTTGCACAACCCATGGTAACATTGGTTTAGAGCAGGTCGCTCCTGCCTCTCGCAACTACTGAACTATTCTGACTTAGTCTTGGATACACTGGAGGACAAGCAGAAATCAGATGTAGTATACACAGATTTTACAAAAGCCTTCGACACGTGCGATCATGGTATAAAAGCGCACAAAATGCGTGCTGCAAGAATAACTGGAAACTTGGGCAGATGGATCTTCAGCTTTCTAACCAATAGAACACAAAGAGTAATGGTAAACATAGTTAAGTCTGAGGCTGCCACAGTGAAAAGCTCTGTTCCACAAGGTACAATACTCGCCTCCCATCCTTTCCCCTATCCTCATCTCAGACATGGTGTCTTCTTTTACAGACAATACTAGCATCTGCATGAGTGCCATCCATGGAGGACACGGTAAATCTCAAAGCGGATATAAACTTAAGTTCTCCGATGGGCCGCGGAAAAAAAAAATGTTTAAAGAGGACAAATTTCATTTACTTCATTATAGAAAACTTAAGGAAATAATAACTAAACCAGAGTGCACTACAAACTCTAACCACACACTAGAGCGAAAAACTTCTGTGAAGATCTTGGAAGTGTTAATGTCGGAGGATCTCACATTCAAAGGCCATAACAGTCACTATCATATTTGTGAGGAAAATGATAAGATGGATAACGAGAACTTTCAGAACAAAGGCTGTCATTCCAATGATGATCCTTTTAAGTCACTTTTTTCTCTCTAGGTTGGCATACTGCTGTACTCTAACAGCCCCATTCAAGGCAGGTGAAATAGCATATCTAGAGACTGTACAGAGAACCTTCACTGCACGTATAAGTTCAGTCAAGCACCTTAATTACTGGGAACGTCTAAAGTCCCTTAAGTTGTACTCCTTAGAACGTAGGCAAGATACATCATAATATACACCTGGAAAATCCTAGAGGGACTTGTCCTAAATTTACATACAGAAATCACTCCCTACGAAAGCAAAAGACTAGGATTACAGTGCAACATAACCCCAGTGAAAAGCAGGGTTGCCCTGAGAAAACTAAGAGGAAACACAGTAAGTGTCCGAGGCCCAAGACTGTTCAACAGCCTCCCACCATGCATACGGAAAATTACCAATAGACCCCTGGCTGTCTTCAAGAGGGAACTCGACAGATACTTTTAATTCAGTAACTGATCAACTGGGCTGTGGTTCGTATGTTGGTTTGCGTGCGGCCAGTAGTAACAGCCTGGTTGATCAGGCCATGATTCACCGGAGGCTTGGTCAAGGACTGGGCCGCAGGAGCGTTGACCCTCTGTACGACTTCCAGGTAGGTACTCATCAAAAGTCATTTGGAGGAGTCACAGGATAAAATGAGAATATTTTCAGGCATTTTTTTTTACTAAATTAAGAGACTGGTGGAGTCTAAGATGACTTGGTCAAGTTTATTCCAGAATACTGATGTGAGAAGGTGGTGGAAGGTGGAGGGGATGGAGAGGTGTGTATATTGATGATGCAGTGAATGCCACTCGGGCACCCCCAGGAATTTCAACAATCCAAGATGGCTGCCTGTCTGTTGCTAATGACATCTATATTAAAATACTTAAAATTCACGCTAATATTATATGTTTCACATTTTTGTTTCTTAAAGTCAGAGAAGAATCTACATGTTCTTATATATGATGAGCGGATGAGTCAGTATGAGAATACATTATTACTGCCGCTCTTATTCTTGTTATAGAACAGTGAGGCAGCAACGCTTTCTTTATTTTAAATATTGACTCTGCTTTTACTAAAGCTATTATTATTATTATTATTATTATTATTATTATTATTATTATTATTATTATTATTATTATTAGTATTAGTATTATAATTCACAGCTTTCACTAATGAAGGAGAAGGAAATATTAGAGTACTTCATTTATTTATTTTGTCATCCAGCACTATTGCTGTCAGTCAGCACGCAGCAGGCAACATTATTGCTGTCAGTACACAGCAAACAACATTACTGTTGTCATTGAACGTCCAGCAGACAGCATTCTTGACTCAGTACCAGAACGTTTGGTTGACACTGTAACCATTACAAAAGCTGTTCACATACATCAAAAGCTCATATACAACGTCAGTGTAAAACAAAAGTGACTTTTGACCACAAAAATACTTCACTGTTCGGAGATTAAATTATTTATTTTGTATTGTCTAGTGTGTTGGGAGATTTTTCTCACTTGAACATGAGCCTCGTAAACCTTGTAGGTGACAAACAGTAAATCTTTGTAGAACAACAACAGTAATAACAACAAGCCCAGGTGGTGAGTTGTCTTTCACTACAAGGTGTTCTGAAGGCATGAATCTTAATGGAGATAAATGGTATAAAATAATAATAATATTTTTATTTACTACAAGTACATGTACAAGGTATACAGTCCTAGCTGACATCAATGACATACTACTATATAGAGAGCCCTTTGTTATGCAGAGCATTTCGGGCAAGTTAGATCATTGTCTCAGGATGCGACCCACACCAGTCGACTAACTCCCAGGTACCCATTTTACTGATGGGTGAAAATAGACAACCGGTGTAAAGAAACACGCCCAATGTTTCTACCCGGGCTGGGAATCGAATCACAAATGCAGTACATTGTAATTATTGAAAACGTTTCGCCTGCACAGTGGCCTTTGTTGTCCACTCACAAGCAGATCTATGTGGAGGACTCTTGATGTTGACGAGGGGTTTTGGATCGAAGGTATTGCATCTGTCCTCCATATCCTTGCCTAGAACCTGATTCCTTCTTTTCTCCTGATGCTGTACCACCCAGACGGGCTTACCGTTTCCCCATATACGCAATAATACAATATATTGTCAATGATTGTCATACAGCAGATGCTGGGTACCATGGGTATTGTTGAGAGAGGTTCATGGTTTTGATAATGCAAGCTGATGGATGTGACTACAAATATAGAACTTATTGTACATTCACTAAGCTTTTAGCAGACAGCAGCAGACATAAATCAAAGATTTGAGCATTAGTGGAGGTGCGTGAATGTTATTCATCACATAGTGGTAAAGACTGTCTTAGAAATGTCTGAGGAAGATTGCAGAAGCATATTGATGACTATTGGTAATGTGCTCAGACTTCAATGATGTTATAGTCTAGAATGTCAGTAAAAACATCCTGCGTTAGTGTAGAGATGTGTGTGTTCGTCATTAAAGACACTCCCCAGCTACACAAGACCTACATTGACACTGTTTATGTGGCACTCCTCTCACTTCAGAAAGCCTTTTAGCCAGTCTCAGCTACACATTGCCTTCACTTGTAATTAGGAATATCTTCACAAATAGTCACAAATTGTTAAGCATCACTTCAAATTGAAATTGGTGTTATGCTTCGGAAGACACACTTCATTGAACAATTACGTGACCTTGATATTTGTTGTTACTCCGATGAAATCTTGGGATTTAAAGCAGTGGCTGCATTGCAAGAAACAAAACTGAGGGGTATTCGCTCATCGTATACATTCGAGCTTGTGTAAAACTGCAAACTACTTTTAATGCAAATATTTCTTCACCCAGTGAGCTAAAAACTCCAGCCATTCCTTGTCTTTAGTACCGACACAAACATCCTCACAAAAATAAACAAGGATGATGTTAAGGCTTCTGCACCATCTTGTATTACAATATTTTATCCTGAAGGATGTACAAAATATCACGAAATACCAGAAATTTTCGAGTAAAATGTGTTCTTCCTATAATGGTTATAGCACAACATCCAGTCGTGTGGAAAGATCATGCATGATCTTGACTTCTTGAAGAGTGTTGCTGCTGTGAGGAATATCAGTGTCTCAGCAGTATGAGTAATGTGCCATACCTTACCCCTCCCTGGATGTTGTCTGCTTATCTGCTGGATGATTACTGAGTGGGAGTTATTTACAATTAATTAGTGATTACTTAAGTTTTTAAGCTAGAAAGGAAGTTGTGGGAATCACATTGTGTTCCAACGTTTCAAAGATGTCTTCACCACAGTATTGGAAGTTCAAGTGGAACATTAT
>NC_091308.1:1075913-1090913 GCF_038502225.1 Cherax quadricarinatus
TATGATAACAGATGCCATTTTTCCAGCGGGATACCAGATCCTGAGAAAAGACAGAAGGAACAGGGGGGGTGGAGGAGTGGCATTGCTGATCAAACACCGATGGAATTTTGATGAGCTGGAGAGAGGAGACAGCGGAGAAGGAAGTGATTACATAGCGGGAACGCTTCACTCTGGTGGTCCCAAGGTGATAATTGCAGTGATGTATAACCCACCACAGAACAGCAGGAGGCCAAGGCAAGAGTATGACGAGAGCAATAGAGCGACGGTTGACACACTGGCTGCAGTGGCGAGAAGAGCTCATGCATGCAGGGCAAAGCTCCTGATCATGGGCGACTTTAACCACAAGGAGATCGAATGGGAGAACTTGGAGCCACATGGGGGCCAAGATACATGGAGGGCTAAAATGATGGAGGTGGTACTGGAAAACTTCATGTACCAACACGTAAGGGACACTACAAGAGAGAGAGAAGAGGATGAACCAGCAAGGCTGGACTTAGTATTCACCTTGAGTAGTGCAGATATTGAGGACATCACATATGAAAGACCCCTTGGCGCCAGCGATCATGTGGTTTTGAGCTTCGAATACACAGTAGAGCTACAAGTGGAGGGGGAAGCAGGAAGGCCAGGACAAATGAAACCAAACTACAGGAAAGGGGACTACACAGGAATGAGGAACTTCCTGAATGAGGTTCAATGGGACAGAGAAGTGGCAGGGAAGCCAGTTAATGAGATGATGGAATATGTAGCAACAATGTGCAAGGAGGCTGAGGAGAGGTTTGTACCCAAGGGTAACAGGAATAATGGAAAAGCCAGGATGAGCCCATGGTTCACCCAAAGATGCAAGGGGGCAAAAACCAAGTGTGCTAGGGAATGGAAGAAATATAGAAGGCAAAGGACCCAGGAGAATAAGGAGAGCAGTCGTAGAGCCAGAAACGAATATGCACAGATAAGAAGGGAGGCCCAACGTCAATATGAAAACGACATAGCAGCAAAAGCCAAATCTGACCCAAAGCTGTTACACAGCCACATCAGGAAGAAAACAACCGTCAAGGACCAGGTCATCAGGCTAAGGAAGGAAGGAGGAGAGACAACAAGAAATGATCGTGAAGTATGTGAGGAACTCAACAAGAGATTCAAAAAAGTGTTCACAGAGGAGACAGAAGGGGCTCCAGAAGGAAGGAGAGGTGGGGTACACCACCATGTGCTGGACACAGTACACACAACCGAGGAAGAAGTGAAGAGGCTTCTGAGTGAGCTAGATACCTCAAAGGCAATGGGGCCAGATAACATCTCTCCATGGGTCCTGAGAGAGGGAGCAGAGGTGCTATGTGTACCCCTAACAACAATATTCAATACATCTATCGAAACAGGGAGATTGCCTGAGGCATGGAAGACAGCAAATGTGGTCCCAATCTTTAAAAAAGGAGACAGACGTAAAGCACTAAACTACAGACCAGTGTCACTGACATGTATAGCATGCAAGATCATGGAAAAGATTATCAGGAGAAGAATGGTGGAACATCTAGAAAGGAATGATCTCATCACCAGCAGCCAACATGGTTTCAGAGACGGGAAATCCCGTGTCACAAACCTACTGGAGTTCTATGACATGGTGACAGCAGTAAGACAAGAGAGAGAGGGGTGGGTGGATTGCATTTTCTTGGACTGCAAGAAGGCGTTTGACACAGTACCACACAAGAGATTAGTGCAAAAACTGGAGGACCAAGCAGGGATAACAGGGAAGGCACTGCAATGGATCAGGGAATACTTGTCAGGAAGACAGCAGCGAGTAATGGTACGTGGCGAGGTGTCAGAGTGGGCACCTGTGACCAGCGGGGTCCCACAGGGGTCAGTCCTAGGACCAGTGCTGTTTCTGGTGTTTGTGAACGACATGACGGAAAGAATAAACTCCGAGGTGTCCCTGTTTGCAGATGACGTGAAGTTGATGAGAAGAGTTCATTCGATCGAAGACCAGGCAGAAATACAAAGAGATCTGGACAGCCTGCAGACCTGGTCCAGAAACTGGCTCCTGGAGTTCAATCCCACCAAGTGCAAAGTCATGAGGATTGGGGAAGGGCAAAGAAGACCGCAGACGGAGTACAGTCTAGGGGGCCAGAGACTACAAACATCACTCAAGGAAAAAGATCTTGGGGTGAGTATAACACCAGGCACATCTCCTGAAGCGCACATCAACCAAATAACTGCCGCAGCATATGGGCGCCTGGCAAACCTCAGAACAGCATTCCGACATCTTAATAAGGAATCGTTCAGGACCCTGTACACCGTGTACGTTAGACCCATATTGGAGTATGCGGCACCAGTTTGGAACCCACACCTAGCCAAGCATGTAAAGAAACTAGAGAAAGTGCAAAGGTTTGCAACAAGACTAGTCCCAGAGTTAAGAGGTATGTCCTATGAGGAGAGGTTAATGGAAATAAATCTGACGACACTGGAGGACAGGAGAGATAGGGGGGACATGATAACGACTTACAAAATACTAAGAGGAATTGACAAGGTGGACAAAGACAGGATGTTCCAGAGACTGGACACAGCAACACGGGGACACAGTTGGAAGCTGAAGACACAGATGAATCACAGGGATGTTAGGAAGTATTTCTTAGCCACAGAGTAGTCAGGAAGTGGAATAGTTTGGGAAGCGATGTAGTGGAGGCAGGATCCATACATAGCTTTAAGCAGAGGTACGATAAAGCTCATGGTTCAGGGAGAGTGACCTAGTAGCGACCAGTGAAGAGGCGGGGCCAGGAGCTTGGACTCGACCCCTGCAACCTCTGCTAGGTGAGCTAGGTGAGTACACACACAGGCAGTATACACACACACACACACACACACACACACACACACACACACACACACACACACACACACACACACACACACACACACACACACCACCTAGCCAAGCACGTGAAGAAACTAGAGAAAGTGCAAAGGTTTGCAACAAGACTAGTCCCAGAGCTAAGAGGTATGTCCTACGAGGAGAGGTTAAGGGAAATCAACCTGACGACACTAGAGGACAGGAGAGATAGGGGGACATGATAACGACATACAAAATTCTGAGAGGAATTGACAAGGTGGACAAAGACAGGATGTTCCAGAGATTGGACACAGTAACAAGGGGACACAGTTGGAAGCTGAAGACACAGATGAATCACAGGGATGTTAGGAAGTATTTCTTCAGCCACAGAGTAGTCAGTAAGTGGAATAGTTTGGGAAGCGATGTAGTGGAGGCAGGATCCATACATAGCTTTAAGCAGAGGTATGATAAAGCTCACGGCTCAGGGAGAGTGACCTAGTAGCGATCAGTGAAGAGGCGGGGCCAGGAGCTCGGACTCGACCCCCGCAACCTCAACTAGGTGAGTACACAGGCAGTATACACACAAGCAGTATAGACAGGCAGTATAGACACAGGCAGTATACACGCAGGCAGTATACCCGCAGGCATTATACACACAGGCAGTATACACACAGACAGTATACACACAAGCAGTATATGCACAGGCAGTATACACACAGGCAGTATACACACAGGCAGTATACACACAGGTAGTATATGCACAGGTAGTATATGCACAGGCAGTATACACACAGGCAGTATACACACAGGCAGTATACACAGGCAGTATACACACAGGCAGTATATGCACAGGCAGTATACACACAGGCAGTATACACAGGCAGTATGCACACAGGCAGTATGCACACAGGCAGTATACACACAGGCAGTATACACACAGGCAGTATATGCACAGGCAGTATACACACAGGCAGTATACACACAGGCAGTATACACACAGGCAGTATACACACAGGCAGTATACACACAGGCAGTATGCACACAGGCAGTATACACACAGGCAGTATACACACAGGCAGTATACACACAGGCAGTATATGCACAGGCAGTATACACACAGGCAGTATATGCACAGGCAGTATACACACAGGCAGTATACACACAGGCAGTATACACAGGCAGTATGCACACAGGCAGTATGCACACAGGCAGTATACACACAGGCAGTATACACACAGGCAGTATACACACAGGCAGTATACACACAAGCAGTATATGCACAGGCAGTATACACACAGGCAATATACACAGGTAGTATGCACACAGGCAGTATACACACAGGCAGTATACACACAGGCAGTATACACACAGGTAGTATATGCACAGGCAGTATACACACAGGCAGTATACACACAGTATACACACAGGCAGTATATGCACAGGCAGTATGCACACAGGCAGTATGCACACAGGCAGTATGCACACAGGCAGTATGCACACAGGCAGTATGCACACAGGCAGTATGCACACAGGCAGTATGCACACAGGCAGTATACACACAGGCAGTATACACACAGGCAGTATGCACACAGGCAGTATACACACAGGCAGTATGCACACAGGCAGTATACACACAGGCAGTATACACTCAAGCAGTATATGCACAGGCAGTATACACACAGGCAGTATACACACAGGCAGTATACACACAGGCAGTATACACACAGGCAGTATACACACAGGCAGTATACACACAAGCAGTATATGCACAGGCAGTATACACACAGGCAGTATACACAGGCAGTATGCACACAGGCAGTATACACACAGGCAGTATACACACAGGCAGTATACACACAGGTAGTATATGCACAGGCAGTATACACACAGGCAGTATACACAGGCAGTATGCACACAGGCAGTATACACACAGGCAGTATACACACAGGCAGTATACACACAGGTAGTATATGCACAGGCAGTATACACAGGCAGTATACACACAGGCAGTATACACAGGCAGTATACACACAGGCAGTATACACACAGTATACACACAGGCAGTATATGCACAGGCAGTATACACACAGGCAGTATACACACAGGTAGTATACACACAGGCAGTATACACACAGGCAGTATATGCACAGACAATATACACACAGGCAGTATACACACAGGCAGTATACACACAGGCAGTATACACACAGTATATGCACAAGCAGTATACACACAGGCAGTATACACACATACAGTATATGCACAGACAGTATACACACAGGCAGTATACACACAGACAGTATACACACAGGCAGTATACACACAGGCAGTATGCACACAGGCAGTATACACACAGGCAGTATACACACAGGCAGTATACACACAGGCAGTATACACACAGGCAGTATACACACAGGCAGTATACACACAGGCAGTATACACACAGGCAGTATACACACAGGCAGTATACACACAGACAGTATACACACAGACAGTATGCACACAGGCAGTATACACACAGGCAGTATACACACAGGCAGTATACACACAGGCAGTATACACACAGGCAGTATACACACAGGCAGTATACACACAGGCAGTATACACACAGACAGTATACACACAGGCAGTATACACACAGACAGTATACACACAGGCAGTATACACACAGGCAGTATACACACAGACAGTATACACACAGGCAGTATACACACAGGCAGTATACACACAGGCAGTATACACACAGGCAGTATACACACAGACAGTATACACACAGGCAGTATACACACAGACAGTATACACACAGGCAGTATACACACAGGCAGTATACACACAGACAGTATACACACAGACAGTATACACACAGGCAGTATACACACAGGCAGTATACACACAGGCAGTATACATCTGATTACCATCACTCCTCACTTATTAATCATGTATGATATATATGTGTTTTAATAATCATGGATGATCACGACCACCTTGGCATCCATCTTCTGCTTCTCAGTTTCCTGAAGGGTGACAGTGTCACCGCTGGGTTATCAGTGTAGACACATCTCAGGCCCTGCATCAACTCAGGTCAATTTTTCAGCCATAGAGTTGCACGTTCCATCAGACTATCTGTGCTACTGAGTATTTCCTGTGTGGTGATCATGTTTTGAGGTGCACTCGTCCATTGACGTGACACAGGTCAAGGATACGGCATGTGGTGTGATTAGTGATATAATGATAAGTGTAATCATGTAGAGTGGCAGGTGACGTGACTAGTGACAGGCGACGTAATTATGTAAAATGACAGGTGACGTATCATGTAGAGTGACAGGTGACATAGTAACAGGTGACTGATATTTTAGGGGGTCACTGACCCCCATGATGACGATGACTGAGATCTCAGCCTCACTTACATTCTTAAGTTCCTTTTTTTTTATAAGATGAAGTGGGCATATTTTTTCAATGTGTTTTAAAAAAAATACATTGGTTGTGAATTTGGTATGGTATTACAACTTGTAAACTTATATTCTGAAAATTAACGTTATTATTATGGCAAACACATCGTGAACTTTTGTGTTCGATATGTGTGCTGTCATGTGCATAACACCTGCATTATCACATAACACAGGTGTTGTATAGTAACCCATTCAGTGGTGGCAGCAGTGCTATGGCCAGGCCGCGGCGAGACGCAACCGCTAACTTACTGCTGCCTGCATGCTGAGAAACTCCAGTAATGTGTATAGAAAGTGGGTTACTTGTTAGATTAACAGGCGGGAGGTTGTCACGCGTGTCTTGCCAACACCACACTCTCCTCGCCTAGTTGTCATTACGTGTGTTTCCATCACTACAGATCTGTGTGTGACTTGAAAAAGCCCACTGTGTGGGCGAAACGTTGTCAATAAAGGATCACATTAAACTACATATGTGTTTATGTTTCCATTGTGTCGGTATTTTATACCATTTATTTTCATGACTGTCACTGTCCACACCAGTGTGTGACTGTCACTGTCCACACCAGTGTGTGACTGTCACTGTCCACACCAGTGTGTGACTGTCACTGTCCACACCAGTGTGTGACTGTCACTGTCCACACCAGTGTGTGACTGTCACTGTCCACACCAGTGTGTGACTGTCACTGTCCACACCAGTGTATGACTGTCACTGTCCACACCAGTGTGTGACTGTCACTGTCCACACCAGTGTGTGACTGTCACTGTCCACACCAGTGTGTGACTGTCACTGTCCACACCAGTGTATGACTGTCACTGTCCACACCAGTGTATGACTGTCACTGTCCACACCAGTGTATGACTGTCACTGTCCACACCAGTGTGTGACTGTCACTGTCCACACCAGTGTGTGACTGTCACTGTCCACACCAGTGTGTGACTGTCACTGTCCACACCAGTGTGTGACTGTCACTGTCCACACCAGTGTATGACTGTCACTGTCCACACCAGTGTGTGACTGTCACTGTCCACACCAGTGTGTGACTGTCACTGTCCACACCAGTGTATGACTGTCACTGTCCACACCAGTGTGTGACTGTCACTGTCCACACCAGTGTATGACTCTCACTGTCCACACCAGTGTATGACTGTCACTGTCCACACCAGTGTGTGACTGTCACTGTCCACACCAGTGTATGACTGTCACTGTCCACACCAGTGTATGACTGTCACTGTCCACACCAGTGTGTGACTGTCACTGTCCACACCAGTGTATGACTGTCACTGTCCACACCAGTGTGTGACTGTCACTGTCCACACCAGTGTGTGACTGTCACTGTCCACACCAGTGTATGACTGTCACTGTCCACACCAGTGTGTGACTGTCACTGTCCACACCAGTGTATGACTGTCACTGTCCACACCAGTGTATGACTGTCACTGTCCACACCAGTGTGTGACTGTCACTGTCCACACCAGTGTATGACTGTCACTGTCCACACCAGTGTATGACTGTCACTGTCCACACCAGTGTGTGACTGTCACTGTCCACACCAGTGTATGACTGTCACTGTCCACACCAGTGTGTGACTGTCACTGTCCACACCAGTGTATGACTGTCACTGTCCACAATTTACATTTCATATGACTGACATTTTCATGCAAGCTGAACTGCCATACTTATTATTATTTTAAATGAAGCGCCGAACCCATAGGGGTCGTGCAAGTTGGGGTTGGTGCAGGTAAAGGTTAGTGCAAAAGTAAAACTTAAGTCAAAGTGCGCGGAAAATCTTAGTTTCTGTTAAAAAAAAGTGTGTGTGTGTGTGTGTGTGTGTGTGTGTGTGTGTGTGTGTGTGTGTGTGTGTGTGTGTGTGTGTGTGTGTGTGTGTGTGTGTGTGTGTGTTGGGATATTGAGTGAAATCAATGAGAGCTTTGGAGCAGTGTAAAGGACGGCGGAAGTGAATCCTGCAAGTCCAGGGGTTTGATCCACTTCAGAATCACCACTGGTGATCCACCACTTGTCATATTGAAGGGGGAGGGCGGATACAAGAGTTCCACTTCACCTAGTGATAGAGCACTTTTACCACTTCATCTCTACTCCTCCTACAAATGAGTATCAGGGAGACGAGAAGTAAAATAAGAGGACGAGAAGAACTAGAATGGAACACATGATGACGTATATGAATGTTCTAGTATGGCTTAATGAAGCTTTGTTACATGACGTAATATATTCCTTCATCTTTGCTAATGAACCGAAGGAGGGGTCGTGACCCCCTTAGTCCACACCTGCACCGCCAGTGTGGGAACGTAAAGGGGGCTGAGACCCCTTGTTGGAGAAATTTCTCCACACGTCAGGTAACACTAGTGTTAGTAGACAAGTATAACACACCAGATTAGAGTAACACTAGTAGTGTTAGACAGGTGGAACACGCTAGATTAACAATAGTGGTAGTAGATAAATGTAACACATGAGAGTAACACTAGTGGTAGTAGACAAGTGAATAACTAGTAGAGTGACACAAGAAATAAAACGCTAAACAGCTGAAGACAGTAGATGCGAGAGTACCATATGAAGTGTGACAGAAGAAACTTACGAGGAGGGCCCAAAAGTTTTATTTTATCACCCGGAGACTTAACTAAAACTATTCTCGACCACCAACACCAACATCACTCAGGCATCTTATACTATAATAAACTTATGCTCCTACGAGAGAGAGATAGAGAGTGAGAGAGAGAATGTAAGTTGGGTGATTTATTGAGTAAAATTTCATACATCGGCAGTGTGCTGCTATCTTATTATGTATGATAGTTACATAATGAGAAAGAAAACTGTTTCCTTGTCTTATTCCAACTCGTAGAATGGGGTTATGCGAGGTATTGCAATCTGTCAGTCGAAGCTGAGGGTCTTCAGCAGTGTCAGCCTGAATAGGGAAACTTCAGTAATGTCAGCTTGAGCGGGGAAACTTCAGTAGGGCAGTGAGGATATCGTCAACCATTCCGGTAAGGGTTAATCAGCTACGGCAGCTCCAAAGGTTTCATTCCAGCAGAGCTGGAGTTACTACTATCACTTGGGAATTACCATCTCTCAGTATAGTCAATCCCATAAATAGGAAGGAAAGGAGGATGGGCTGGGGTGAAGGAGGATGGGCTTGGGTGAAGGGGGATGGACTGGGGTGAAGGAGGATGGGCTGGGGTGAAGGAGGATGGACTGGGGAGAAGGAGGATGGGTTGGGGTGAAGGAGGATGGACTGGGGTGAAGGAGGATGGGCTGGGGTGAAGAAGGATGGGCTGGGGGTGACGGAGGATGGGCTGGGGGTGACGGAGGATGGACTGGAGTGAAGGAGGATGGGCTGGGATGAAGGAAGATGGACTGGGGTGAAGGAGGATGGGCTGGGGTGAAGGAGAATGGACTGGGGTGAAGGAGGATGGACTGGGGTGAAGGAGGATGGACTGGGGTGAAGGAGGATGGACTGGGGTGAAGGAGGATGGGCTGGGGTGAAGGAGGATGGACTGGGGTGAAGGAGGATGGTGTAGTGTAGCGGACACGGTGGTGGGAGGCGCAGGAAGGTCATATGAAGGAGAGTAAGAATGTTGCAGTGGTCCCTCACCCTGTATGTTGGAGTACTTGTATATCCCTCACCCTGTATGTTGGAGTACTTGTATATCCCTCACCCTGTATGTTGGAGTACTTGTATATCCCTCACCCTGTATGTTGGAGTACTTGTATATCCCTCACCCTGTATGTTGGAGTACTTGTATATCCCTCACCCTGTATGTTGAAGTACTTGTATATCCCTCACCCTGTATGTTGAAGTACTTGTATATCCCTCACCCTGTATGTTGGAGTACTTGTATATCCCTCACCCTGTATGTTGGAGTACTTGTATATCCCTCACCCTGTATGTTGGAGTACTTGTATATCCCTCACCCTGTATGTTGGAGTACTTATATATCCCTCACCCTGTATGTTGGAGCACTTGTATATCCCTCACCCTGTATGTTGGAGCACTTGTATATCCCTCACCATGTATGTTGGAGCACTTGTATATCCCTCACCCTGTATGTTGGAATACTTGTATATCCCTCACCCTATATGTTGGAGCACTTGTATATCCCTCACCCTGTATGTTGGAGCACTTGTATATCCCTCACCCTGTATGTTGGAGTACTTGTATATCCCTCACCCTGTATGTTGGAGTACTTATATATCCCTCACCCTGTATGTTGGAGCACTTGTATATCCCTCACCCTGTATGTTGGAGCACTTGTATATCCCTCACCATGTATGTTGGAGCACTTGTATATCCCTCACCCTGTATGTTGGAGTACTTGTATATACCTCACCCTGTATGTTGGAGCACTTGTATATCCCTCACCCTGTATGTTGGAGCACTTGTATATCCCTCACCCTGTATGTTGGAGCACTTGTATATCCCTCACCGTGTATGTTGGAGCACTTGTATATCCCTCACCCTGTATGTTGGAGTACTTGTATATCCCTCACCCTGTATGTTGGAGTACTTGTATATCCCTCACCCTGTATGTTGGAGTACTTGTATATCCCTCACCCTGTATATTGGAGTACTTGTATATCCCTCACCCTGTATGTTGGAGTACTTGTATATCCCTCACCGTTTATGTTGGAATACTTGTATATCCCTCACCCTGTATGTTGGAGTACTTGTATATCCCTCACCCTGTATGTTGGAGTACTTGTATATCCCTCACCCTGTATGTTGGAGTACTTGTATATCCCTCACCGTTTATGTTGGAATACTTGTATATCCCTCACTGTGTATGTAGGAGTACATGTGTGAAAGTTTATGTTGAGTGTCCCTACCCTCTTTTGAAAGACGTAGAATGCGGGGAGACAAGATTGAGGTATACCAGTGAAAAACAGGCGTAAACACAGGAGATGCAAATGGGGTGTTAAGAATATCTTAACCAAGAAAGCACTCGAAGCAGTGTATTCAAATTGGAGACATTTAGATTTAGCAAAGGGAATAGGAAAGTCTTGGTTTGGCAGTAGAGTTGTAGATGAGTGGAACACTGCCAGGTAGGGTAGTATAAGAGTTCATAGGATATCTCATATTTACTTATGAACGGTTTCAAGAGTTTTACTGCCCTCGCTGTCCGACCTAGTTTCAGCCTTTTCTGTCCCTTGCATGTTCAGCCAGGCTGTTGCTGTTGTCCGCCCACTGGCTCTGATATCCATCGGAGTCTGGTTGCTCTGGCACTTTGGCAGAGGTAGTAGTCCACTGTGATCTTGAAAACATCTACACTTTTAACTGCAATATTTTTGGTATGTGCTAGTAGCAGGTTGATATCTGCTGGTAGCAGGTTGAAGAGTTTTGGGCCACAGATAATGACAATTTTTTTATTGTGTCCATAGCGTCCCTGCGTTTCACTCGACCTACCTTACACTTCCTCCTATATCTATTACTCTAGTACGTCGTTATGGTTGTGTGTAGATTTGGGATTGGGTTCTAAAGAATCTTTCATGGATATATTATCATATATCTCTATTATTCACTCCAGAGTACATTCCAAGTTCTTTGTGTCGTCCACAATAGTTTAAATGCTATATTGGCTCTGTGTTGGCAGTAAACGATCTCTGTTTTGTCCCTCTTCCAGCTCGTACATCTTTCCTGCCTTGAACAGAGCCGTCAACACCTAATAATATTCTTAACGAGAGAGCACAAGGGATTCAGAGGTGACTAGTGTCACCTCTGAAATTATTCTGAAAATTGTTCTTATTCCCCCTTTCATTTTTTTTCTTTGGCCTTCGCAGCAATTGCTGTATTGTGTTTTATAAATGACAGGTCATCTGACATTACTATATCTAATCATTTATGTGATATTTTCGTTCTAAGAAATTGTCCTCTTTTGTTCGTTTCCGTATTTGAGCGGTTTGTTTTTTTTTACGATTGAGAATTACTGTATGTTATTTTTTGTTGCTCACCGGAAGACTGTTGAAATCTGCTTGCAAATTTTCCGCATCTTCTTCTGAGGCGACCTTCATGTTTATTTTGTTATTATCCACAAAGGGTGATACGAAGTGACTAGTGCTCTTGTCTGTGTCTACTATGAGCATAAGAAACAGTAAAGGTGTCAGGACATTGTCTTGGAATATTGAACTTTGTATTTTGCTAAGACTAGATTTTTCTTTGTTTACTACAACTCTTTGTGTTCTGTTCGTTAGATGTGCCGACACTCAGATAAAAATAAATAAAGAGAGCTTTGTCATCCTTATCTCCATGTGTGAAGTGTAACTTACCAAGACCAGGACCTAAACACAGTCTCTCTCATTGGGTGGGTCTCAGGCAGGCGCATGATCATAAATGGCAGAACATGAACCCTGCCACTGTGGTGAGGTCCACACCCTGAGGAACCTTCCCACTGTAATGAGGTCCACACCCTGAGGAACCTTCCCACTGTAATGAGGTCCACACCCTGAGGAACCTTCCCACTGTAATGAGGTCCACACCCTGAGGAACCCTGCCACTGTGGTGGGGTCCACACCCTGAGGAACCTTCCCACTGTATTGAGGTCCACACCCTGAGGAACCCTGCCACTGTGGTGGGGTCCACACCCTGAGGAACCCTGCCACTGTGGTGGGGTCCACACCCTGAGGAACCCTGCCACTGTGGTGGGGTCCACATCCTGAGGAACCCTGCCACTGTGATGAGGTCCACACCCTGAGGAACCTTCCCACTGTAATGAGGTCCACACCCTGAGGAACCCTGCCACTGTGGTGGGGTCCACACCCTGAGGAACCCTGCCACTGTGATGAGGTCCACACCCTGAGGAACCTTCCCACTGTAATGAGGTCCACACCCTGAGGAACCCTGCCACTGTGGTGGGGTCCACACCCTGAGGAACCTTCCCACTGTAATGAGGTCCACACCCTGAGGAACCCTGCCACTTTGGTGGGGTCCACACCCTGAGGAACCCTGCCACTGTGGTGGGGTCCACACCCTGAGGAACCCTGCCACTGTGGTGAGGTCCACACCCTGAGGAACCTTCCCACTGTAATGAGGTCCACACCCTGAGGAACCCTGCCACTGTGGTGGGGTCCACACCCTGAGGAACCCTGCCACTGTGGTGGGGTCCACACCCTGAGGAATCTTCCCACTGTAATGAGGTCCACACTCTGAGGAACCCTGCCACTGTGGTGGGGTCCACACCCTGAGGAACCCTGCCACTGTGGTGGGGTCCACACCCTGAGGAACCCTGCCACTGTGGTAAGGTCCACACCCTGAGGAACCTTCCCACTGTAATGAGGTCCACACCCTGACGAACCCTGCCACTGTGGTGGGGTCCTCACCCTGAGGAACCCTTCCACTGTGGTGGGGTCCACACCCTGAGGAACCCTGCCACTGTGGTGGGGTCCACACCCTGAGGAACCTTCCCACTGTAATGAGGTCCACACCCTGAGGAACCCTGCCACTGTGGTGGGGTCCACACCCTGAGGAACCCTGCCACTGGTGGGGTCCACACCCTGAGGAACCCTGCCACTGTGGTGAGGTCCACACCCTGAGGAACCTTCCCACTGTAATGAGGTCCACACCCTGACGAACCCTGCCACTGTGGTGGGGTCCACACCCTGAGGAACCCTGCCACTGTGGTGAGGTCCACACCCTGAGGAACCTTCCCACTGTAATGAGGTCCACACCCTGAGGAACCCTGCCACTGTGGTGGGGTCCACACCCTGAGGAACCCTGCCACTGTGGTGGGGTCCACACCCTGAGGAACCCTGCCACTGTGGTGAGGTCCACACCCTGAGGAACCTTCCCACTGTAATGAGGTCCACACCCTGAGGAACCCTGCCACTGTGGTGGGGTCCACACCCTGAGGAACCCTGCCCCTGTGGTGGGGTCCACACCCTGAGGAACCCTGCCACTGTGGTGTGGTCCACACCCTGAGGAACCCTGCCACTGTGGTGTGGTCCACACTCTGTAAGGAACCCCCAGTCTAAGAGGAACCCTCTTCTTGGAGAGGGGAGGGGGTCGTCCTGGAGTGGGTTTTAATAGTGAGTCTAGTTTAGGCGTCTAGGAGAGTGGTTCATAGTGCTTCATTGAGACACGCCCCCTACCGCAGCTGGTCACCATTTTCACGCCCCTCTTCCTCTCCTTCCAACATATTACATTCTAATTGTAAAACTTTTTAAAAGTCCTCTTTATTTAAATAGGAAAATTGAGAAGCTAGTTATTTTTTATTTTTATTTTTTTTTCAAAAGAATCTATTTAAGGGCATCCAAACTGAAGTTTATCCCTTATTTTTGGTTTGGGTTCCACGCTCCCCGTAGAAGGGCTAGCCTCCTCAACCTCCCCTTCCCCGTTAGGAACCGTTGGTCTTGGATATTACTGCTGTTGCTGCTAGGATCCTGATGTTGCTGTGTATGTTGCTGCTGCTGTATTGTTAATGATGCTAGGATGTTGCTACTGCTGGGATGCTGTTGCTATGGCATACTTCTGTTAGGGAAGATACTGTCGGAAATGCACAAAGAGAACATTGGGCACTTTGATGTAGTGTGAGAGATCTGGTGAATGAGTTAACACAGCAGCAGTAGAGACCACTACCACCACCACCACCACCACACTCAACCCCAGTCATCCTATCACCCTCCCTCCCGTCCTCCTTCCCTCCCGTCCTCCTTCCCTCCCTTCCTCCTTCCCTCCCTTCCTCCTCCTTCTCTACCGCCTTCCAACAGTACTGGTTTGTCTACCGCCTTTACCACTC